>NC_046635.1:9872500-10172500 GCF_900324485.2 Mastacembelus armatus | reverse complement strand
TATTATCCTATTTTATGAAGGGGTCAAGTTTCAGGTCGTAGTTCCACTTCTTTATTTTTCAGAATATTTACTTCAACAATTGTTCATGGAAAAACAAATTTTCCTTGTTCCTATATTACATACTTACTTACATGTTAGTCTTACTTGAACATGTTTAATCTCATTGAAGTTGATACATTTTACACGGGCTTAAACTTTAGCTTTAAATCAGAGGCAAACAGCAACACATTGTATCTACTTTATGCCCTCGGAAAAGACTTTTGTGTCAGAGGTCATGTCTGTGACACAAATTCTAGCCCCCCTGCTGCAACTGAGATGGATACAAGCCTGTTTTCCACATGCCTGCCTCTTGCAGCTGTGCATGGTCATATCTAGGTTACACAGAAGGGTTTTTCCTCTTTTTCCACAAAGAAAATATGCCATGATTACTCTAAAAAAAGGTTAAAATGGTTAAAAAAGAGAGATAAAAAAGTCCAAGAATTGGTTCCACCTGGTCAATTTAGCTATAGTGGCAGCATGGCAAACCGTCTGGTAGAGTATGGGGGTAATTATATAGGTATGGCTAAGTGTAACTGCCAGTAGCATCAACATTTGTGGTTTTTTTTACATAGCGACACAGAGACTGTCTAAGTGTTAAACTGCCCAACAGAGAGCGAGATTATGAACAGAACACATACATACATCCAGAATATATTACACTTTCTCTTTCACATGGGAATTTTTACTTTTCCACCATGTTTGGTCTGTAATGCCTCATATGCCAGTTCAGATGTGTGTTGAATGTTTTTTGTTTTTTTTGTGGGCTATATTGTCATGGGTTGAGCTGGATTCCCTTCTTCCACACACGGCTCTGCTGACATGGTATAACTCACCAGATCAAGTCACTTTTTGTCCACTGGGGACAAAACTGGTCTTTCTGCAGATATTGAAACATTGCCATGGATCAGTGTGTGGGCTCATGCACTCAAGTTTGCCAATGAGTTGTGATGTGTGGAAAGACTTGAGAATTTGCAGGGATTTTTCACTCTTCCTTCCCCCATCGCTTCTTGGCTGCGTGTAAGCTCTGCAGTGGTTTTAAAAACCTTGAAGTCAGGTTGCTGATCAGCAGAAACAGAAGACCAGGTCAGCCAGAAAAGCCTTTTAGCAAGAGACTATGGAAGACATTATTAGACTCTTATTAAAACTGTTGTCTACTATTTCATGTTTTAGGGTAAACAAAGATCTTAAAGTAGACTCAGTCGCATGTTGATAGAAGTTTGTCTCTCATGATGTCATAAAATTGTTATATAAAATCACTGCACTCTCATAGACTGAGAATCAAGTGCCAGGTGCTGAGAGAGTGCATATTTGTGTATAGTCTTTGCTGAATTAGGAGGAGGCTCTTGGCATTGGGTCCAGGTGTTTCTGCCCTTCTCCTGTGCGTTCTTTCACCTTCTAAAATATGCTTTAACAATTTAAATGCAACCTTGGTCTGAAGGATAAGAAAAATATTAGTACAATCCTATATGAGGGGTGTATCAGATGAGTTGTCAAATGTGACAGACCAAGGATGTGTGGACTGTCTTTAAAAGATATTTTACCTTGTTTAATCTCTCTTACACACACACACACACACACACACACACACATACAGCTGATAAAACACTTACTTTTTAACCACATCTTTCTCTCAAGGACATTTTGAAGACAAAGGGCCCTTTCATTTCAGTCCCAGTAGTCTAATAGAGACACTGTTGTAGTCCCTTTTTATGACTATGCTTTGTTGCTGAGGAAAATATACGTCATTGATATGCCTCTCATTTAATCAATTAATTCTTCTGAACATGAGCATGACTAAACCAGGAAAAACTGTAAGCTAATGGAAAAGCTAGGCCAGGTCAACAAAAGCAGTGTTGAATAGTTTAAGATGACAATTAGACTTTTGGGATTTATTTTTATGCAGGAGCCAAAGGGAAACTTATTGATGCCTTCCTTATATCTCTGTTGAGTTTGTAGTACTGTCAATAAAGTGCTTAGAGTTTAGTGCTTTTTTTTTTTAAAGTGTGGAAATAGAACTTTTAACTTCTCCATACCCGGATGTCTTGCTTGACAACGCTATAAGTAGTAGCAGACGTCAAACCAGTGAAGGTATAGTCCAGTAGTGGGATGTGTGATTTGGCAGTAAATAGTATATGTCATTTTTATTGGCGTGTTAACGTGGAAAATAGAATAACAGTGTGTCCTGTAAAGCTGCAGTGATATGCATCAAGACAGTGTGTTTGACGGCTTATTGTACATAGAGAACAATGCTGTGACATGTGCCAGGAGCTGTGGTACTGAATATTCGCATGTTTGATACTTCACCTGATCGGCCAGTGACAGGTTCAAGGCAGACCATCAACAATGAGGTTAACACGTCCATCAACCCAACGCTCCTTTCTCTATGCATACTTAAAACTGCTTCAGGTGACATTTCTATATTCACAATGGATCAAATTGCTAAATGCAAAAAAGGGTTGCCTTTAGTGATGATGTTATGAAACATAGTGATGCATTTAGTAGTTCAACAAGCAGATACTTTGTCAGAAAATGGTGGAGACCAAAATATAGCTGCCCAGACAGTTAAATAGATATAGAGTACTTCATTAATTCCCAAATTGTAGTATTCTCGTAAATCTTTGTTATTCAATTTCTTGAATAAATAAAACTTCAGCCCATTAATACCTTTCCCTGTGCTTGGTCACCGATTTGAACAATCTTTGTCAAATGTGTTATTATGAAACACTACTTACTGAAGAAATGCCTCTTATCAGGATCATGATGTTGACTTTTACTGTTTACCATTAGCTTGCCTTTGGTTCTGACATCCCAAGAGAAAATGAGTCTTGAATCTGGTTGAATGCACTTTAAAGATACTCCCGAGCTTTCTTATAAGTGATTGTTTACAGCTTATGATTTCGTGTGGGGAGATGGTATCACACCTCAGGAAGTCAGTTGGCTAATGCCTTGGTGTTTACACTGTAAAGACCATCTTGGGCCTCTGTGACCCAGTTCTGTAATTGTAGCTTTCCCAGTCCAAAATGAAAATGATGAATTCATACACATAATTGCTCTTAACTGACTGAGTTAATCTGATTGAATCCAGGTAGGATGTATGGTGCTGCCTTTAAAATGTCAATTTATAATCAGCACCATACCCCTCAATTTAACGTGTTAGTTTAATTTCCTCTGCACCTGACAGCTGACGTTTCTGATATTTTTTCTATTCTTCATATATTTACTGTGATTGTTACACATGAAAATGACAGGCACTATATGGCTACTGTTAGAGAGTCCAAGAGAATATGCAGCATCACTTCAAAAAATACTCAATATTTTTTTAGCAGGCATTTATCAGAAATTATATTTTACACAGCTTTTAGTGTGTCTGAATGTTATGTAAGCAAAACATTTTCATTTGATTGAATATGAGTATTGTATCCCTCAAGTTATTGAATTTTGACCTTTTCACAATGATGTGTTATGTTTTTTCATACCTTCATGGAAATATTTTTTATTTGTTTTGTTCATTTTGCTGTCTTAAATCTACATCTTCATTGAGCAATTCTCAGTGCAATATTTCGTGCCAAAATGTGGCTTAGGCTGTCTGATTTATATAAATAAAATCTTCATGCACTGATGTCAGTAGACTTTTCTGTTCCACAGCTAAATCTTACAGATCTGTGTGCATCACAGGAAATACAGATTGCTAGTTTTCCTGTCCAATTTTGTGCCTGAAACACACAATAACAACAGGAGAGGAGACAAATAAGACAGGACAATATCATTCTTTGTGTTTGATGAAAATAATGATGGATGCCTGGCCCTTTTATTGCAGTCCACAGTTACAGGAAATAGCTGACAGCAGGAATGCTCCCTCTCTCTCCTCATCTGTGTCTATAGGACTCAGCTTCAGTACTGGTTGGCTGACTTCTTCATACAACAACTTCCTGTAAGCAAGTCATGCTGCCAGCCACCCTCCCATTCTCCACCTCTGATCTCTAAGGATCTCTATTTGACCTCCTTTTGCACTAGCACAATCACTTCAGGCTTTTTTGAAAGGGTCAGTGCTGCATTTCAAAAAGTGATTTTCAGGGGCATTGGCCTCCAGTTTGAGGGGAGGGTGTAACTAACTGCTGGTCTAATTTGAGATTAAGTCCAGGAAGTGTTTATTATACGAAAGATCTTAACAGTTTTTTCTCCTGTTAGGATTTTCATAGATTTTCATAGTGTTGAATAGAGGAAACTAGACAAAACTGATGCTCGGGCCACGCATAATGAAAACATGCATTTGTGAGAAGAAGCGTTAAAAATTTTTTAGTAACATCTACAAAATTTCACTGATAAATTGGCTGGGTTTACATAATGCCCATTGATAACTTACTGCAGATATGACAGTATTTGTATATATGTTGGCTGATACGTAATAAGACATTACAGCACAGAAATGATTTGATTGCACTAATTTATAATTTACTTAGACAAGTTTCCTTTGTAGTGCCAGACCAAAACAGTTTATTTTGTGGTGGGTGATTTGTTCTTAATCAATTTTTTGAACTCTCATATATCAGTATCAGCCTAAGCAATTCAATATCAGTAAGGAGAGGAAGGAGGTTATTACCAGTATTAATGAGACCATCTGCCAGTATTTTATGCCCTGCTGCTTTTAGACTGAATAAATGCTGTCCTCTGCAGTCCGCCAGAAGCCTGCAGGTCTGAAGTGGAGGGATAGCTGTAAATGTACATGAAGCACCAAAGTTTCTCTCGCACAACTTTGTCTACATGGTGTCTTAGTTATGCCACTCATGGTTTGTTGAAAGTCATCTGCTTTGTTTTCAGTGGAGATTTAGTATGGCAGATGTGGTGAAATGGATACTAGGATTTTTTAAATTTGCTTACCCTGTAAAAAGGTGTCATGTGCAGTAGTTCACATGACAACTACATGAGCCACATGAGCTACTCTGTTTAGGCTGTGGGCACTCCCACGTTTGTCCTGGCTTCTGGCGTTGGACTTGGAAGAATGTTGGTCGTCTGGTTTATGATGTGGCATTGGGTTAAAGTCCATGATCATCACTATATTGGACTGTTGTTTCTTCACTAGCTTGAATTCAGTAAATTATATTTGAGTAATTCAAATTATATACATACACAACATATATACACAATTAGAAGCTTCATTTTTCAGTGTCACTCCATGAGTTTCGCACTGACAAAAATGCCTTTAGTGCTGCAATTCTTTTCAATGTTTCACATCTTTGTGTTTGTCCATCAGGTGAGTGGGTGGTTTGAAGACAAGCATGACTGCCAACAAGAGTTCGAAGGCTGCTCCTCGTGCAGGAGGGAGTAAAACTCCACGTGACGTCCCTGACAGGTCAGTGACATCTGGCAGTGTTGGGCTGGTTATTATGAACTTCCACTTATATTACATGGTTTCAACATATTCATCTGACTGGCTGTTTTGTTCTTTTGATTTCAAACCTGTTGAATCTGAGGGTCCTCAAATATGGGGACTTAAAGGGGCCGCTAAACAAACCCAGCATGAAACGATGCACAAATCCTGAAAGAATATAGCGATGTTATACATCAAATTAAACAGCAGAACCTGGGGTACAAGATATTTAAGCCTTTTTTTTAGATTCTGAAGACGTGTGTAAAAAATATAGTACCACAAAGCGTCAGAGAGATAGAACCCAAAAAAACAACAGCAGAAATCGCTTTGCCAAACGATAGCTGTAGAATGTCTATTATTTTTGCGTTTTTGCTGTGAAGTGTATTTTACAGGTAAATCCACACTAAATCCTGTTGGACCCATCTTATGTGACATTCAAATCATTCCAGGTGTTTCTGAAGGACTTTTCGAGCACAGTTCTAAAAATAGACCTCGGGTGCAAAGGGTTTAAGAAACAAGAACTGTACTGCACCTACAGTAATATCAGTGAGTGTATATATGTTAGAGAGAGAGACGGAGCAAACCTCAACTGTGTCATCTCAATGATGAGCCTATAGCTGTTCTACTTTTTTTCACTAATAGAGAAGAACAACCAATAATTGTCAATTGTGATGACACCAATGTTTTTGCATGCAAGATTCTGTATCCTGGACAAAGGCTACATCCAAATCTGAACTGTGAGTAGTGAAATGAAGCTTGTGTTAGCATGTTGAGAGCTGACAGTGTCCTGCTGGGGGAGAAAAAACTAACTTTGGGAATGATATGTGATAGCTTGACTATTCATTTTACAGTCTTTCACCCTGTCTGTTTTCCTCAGATAGGGAGTCTTAGCAGCAGGAGGGAGGTTGGTGGGAAAATGTTGTCTCATCTCATGTAGTAATACACGGTGGATATGAAGTGTATTTTGTGTTTATATTGTCAACAGTCACACCAGCTTGCCTGATAAGCCTGATTGCTGATTTTGTTCAGGATTATTAGCATCAAGGTGTCTATTGATGTTTTCATATATGTCAGTGGTACTGCTAGACTGACAGTGTTGCTCTTTCATGGTTGCAAACATACGCACAAGAATATTTCTTACTAAACCTGATGCTGGTTTATGTAATTGCTTGTGCTCTCAATTAGGCCTACTGCAAGATAACCTCAACAAATTCTGGTGTTAATGTTATCATGTATATCCATATATATGATATTCATTTACTGGTAAGTGTGCACTCAAATGGTCAACCTTATGAATAAAAATGAAAATATAAAATGAAAAGCATGAATCAGGGTAGTGCAAAATCCTCTCCCCTGCTAGTTGCATAATTGTGTATTTATCTGCTTTGATAAATGTAATTGTGTGATATTGTGTACTATCTTGTGTGCCTCATTGGGTCATGTTACCCTAGATTCTTTAAGATCACATTTAAAGCTCTTGAGATAACGATGCTTTGCAGCTCCATTTTTTAACAAACTATGGAACTGTTTGTGTCGAATAGTGCTGCACAGGTTATTTCCCCAGACTATGAACTCAACCAGGGATCACCTACGAAAAATCATGTGACTTTGAACCGTGAAGTCTCAAGCGACACACGTGGCAGCATGCAACATTGTGGTGAAAAAAAAGCAAAAACAAGAAACAAAATTGTATGAAACAAAACAAAAACTTTTGTATGGATACAATATGTTTGTAAGTGGAATGTAAACAAATAAAATATCCAAAGCTGGATCAGAATTTTATATATGTTAATAAATTAACAGTTGACAGAAAACAGCTGGGAGATAACAAGTTTCTTTATATTGACCATAATGCTAGAAATGCTTTGAGTAATCTGTTCTCTACATCCTGGTCAGTAACAGGAAGTGGCTTGTGGGTAGCATGTCCTGAAGTCCTGAGGGAAAGCCAGGAGTCATTGTCTTGTGACTGTTATTGAGCTGTTTGTTTTGTGTCTGGACTACATAGAGCCCACTAAACTGCGCCTATTTTTACAAGCATCATCCAGAGCACAAACAAATGTTCTGCACGTCAACTTTTTGTGCCTAATTAGACGTCTAATGTGTAATATTTAGAGGGCTCTATTAGCAGAAATATATCAAATATATGTAATTAGTGTGTAATCATGTAATCACATGAAAATATCAACCATCAAAGTACCAACAGTCAATACCAAAGTACCAACAGTCTTAATCAAGAATGAGCCTTTTAAATCTACACAAGGGAGTGGGTCATCTATAACTGAGGGAGCCATATTGTGCCACCAGATTTCTACAGTAGCCCAGAATGGACAATTTAAACACTTTCTCTATCACACATTTTGTTTTGAAGGCGATGGCCACTGTATCCGGAACCAGAATCTTCTGCTTTGTAAATGGATCTAATTTAAGTACATTGTGATAACCACGGTGTACAATCCAAAACAAGACAACAAATCATGCATGTTAAAAAAAGATGCAAAGTACACAAAAATTAAACAATGTAAAATAAAACAAGCATTTTACTTTGCTTGAATAATGTCACCAAATCCCGTGCCATTGACCTAGAAGAAAAGAAGTTCAAATAAAATCAGTCTACAAATCACTATACTGAAGACACTACAGTATATTGTGCATTTAATATATGTACTGAGTTAGTATTTTTTTAGGACCACCATTCTAATCCTATAATCCAGCACAAAAGTCTTGCCTTAAATTCTCTCTTCATGAATGTGATAATGTTCAGTTTTTGTTCAAACCAAGATATTGAATCTACTGTATGGTCATTGTGAATTATATTCTTCTTACTTCTTTCTTACTCAAATTGGAATCGTGATTGAGTGTGGAAGCACAGCTGTTGAAATGAGAAAAAAAATTCTAAAACCTCCATAAAAGTCCATCAAACCAAAGTCTATAGTTGTTAACTCCATAAACTGAAGTGTTACTGGCATTAGAAAAGCATCACTGAGTGTTTCTTCTGGTTGCTACAAAAACATTCTCATCAATACCCAGGGGCTTCAGATGCACTGTTCCCTCTCTGGCTTTTTGCACTATCCATACTCCTTGGCAGAGGTTTGGTCAGGAGTTTTGCCAGAGAACCAGTACGATTTTAATTTGCCAGACAAATTCTGGTAACTCTTCACTGAACCACTGCAACATGTGTCATGTGTTGGACTGGTGATTAATATGAGAGTGGGTTAAAAAGGTATTTTCCTCATGAAATCATACTGTCTGTTTGACTTATTGTGGGCTTTTAAATATGGAGTGATGGAAAGAAACTAAGTGCATTTACTCAAGTATTATGCTTTAGTACACTTTTGGAGTTCTTATGCTTTACTTGAGTATTGCAGTTTAATGCTATTTTAACTCCACTGTATTTCAGACAAAATTTGCCTGACAGCTGCTGTTACTAGTGACCTTACAGATTCAAGATGTCGCATAGAACAGATAAAAACTGTGTTTAGTCACTGGTTTCACACTTCCATCAAAGAGATATTTCACTTTTAAAGGTTCCCTCCAGTCATTCATAAAGATATTTGAAATAACAATAGTGACAATAATAAACTATGTCTTACAGTTTTTCAACACACAATATATTTAAGTCAATTTTAAAAGCACCTCAGAGAAACTTTTGCTGTAGTTCACACTCAGCACAGACAGCACTGTGACTGGGAAACAGAGGGCAACACATTGAAGCACAGTACAATATTAGTAAAACATCTTTTTGAGTTGTAGGGGATTTTACACTTCTAAAATTTAAGTAACTTTTAAATTACCCTATATTTAACAAAAGATCAAAGACTGGAGAAATCCAAAAAAGGTGAAGAACATGTTTTTCTTTCCTTGCTCATTAACTGTGTCAGATTTATGTTATGAAATTTGGGAAGGACCTGACCTTGAGGTTGGAAAACACTGGACTAAACTACTGTAAAAGTACATTTGCTAAGGTTCACTGACTGCAATATGTTTTACATTGTTATATTAGTAATTCCTTTCAACTGAAGGTCTTGAGTATTTATTCCAGCAAGCCAAATATGAAACTCAGCTAGACTTTTTAACTTGGATTGAAGTTTATCTTGGCATATATTGACATTCATTATCTGAGAAAAGTAATCAGAGCTCACTTTAGTCATAGTGTAGAAGAGGTAGACTGTTGATATGTAGTACAAACCTAACTCACATCACATTAGTTAGCTACAGCTACAGTGTAGAGCCTTTTGTGATTCAGAGTACTACATGCTAGTAATAAAAAATTTCCAAGACAGGAGTAGTTATCTTGAATTCTCATATTTTTCAAGGGAAGTAAAATAAGATGCACCCATCATACCTGCTGCTTGCAGGTCCTTAGCTGCTGTTAAAATCTTCCCACCCTGGAGCAGGAGGAATGAAACCAGGGAAGGGCAGATAGGTGTGAGGCAAGATATGTCCCAACTTGCTTTGTTGGATCACAGTCCGCAGCCTTCAGCTTCCTCCTCCCATAACGCTTGTTATTCAAACCATGGCTGTGACACCAGATCTCCTAATGCTTAACTTTTGCAACAGTTAGTCAGCTTCCAAGTCATGACAAGGTTCCTGAAAGACTTATGAGCAGTTAGGTGTTAGGGAACTGCAGGGAAAGTTTGTCTCTGGAAATTTTAAAGTAGGTGAGCACCGTGAGAAAGAATGTTTTCATAATGGTACAATCAGCAGTGAGTGTGGGACTTCTGTAGAACCTAGTATCACCTAGCTTCAGGAATCAGAAAAAGCTTTGGAGAGGAGCAGTGACACTTTTACAGGTAAAACTGCTGTAATAAATCTTTCTTGGCGTACTCTTTTCTGTGTGAGGTCCACAGAAAGTCTCCTAAAGTTGTTTTGATACTATGTGGAAAAATCCACAGTGGCATTTTAATGTAGTCTATATTTCCTTTGGCATTTATTTTAATCTCACACTGCCAAAGACAGAATACTTTCCTGTAGTTATTTTAAATAGGTGGCTCAGGTTTTCATTCTGTCTTTGATCTTGGAAATTAATTCAAAACTTTCAGCCGATTCTTTAGTTTTCTCCCATCTGTTCCACATTGGGTTGCTGTTATTTTTTCATGCTACACGGTTCAGTAGATTTGTTGGCAGCTGGTGTGATTTGCCTCTGTTTTATTAATATCTATTAGGCAGTTTTTTTTCAGAAATTTTAAAATGTTTTTTTTTTTCACACCTTTGTCTTTTTTCAGGTGCCAGTCTACATCACCGTGTCCTGGTCTGTCTGCCAGCCAGGGGCAGAGTCAGCAGCCTGTCCTCAGCGACAGTGAAAACTCTGGAAAGCAGAGTAGGTACGTCCGGACTGACGGCAGGTTTCTGGTACGTGCTGGCTGGAACAGCAAGGCAGCTACCCTGGGCAGTGGCGCATCCCTCACAGGTGACACTGACTCCCAAGGCCGTCTCACCAAGTCAAAGAGCATCAGCTGCCTGGACAACAGGCTGTCTATATATAAACCTCCAGCTCAAGCCAGGTCCTGTCAGGAAAGTCAGGGTGTCCAGGAGCAGAAGGAGAAACAAGGGGATCTCTCTGCAGGAGATGGACTTAATTGTAGACCCCTGAGCTGGAGCACACTCTCATTGGGACCATCCTCTAACCAAAGCCACAAGCGTACTCTTTCTCTCACCCGGTCAGTAGCAGGTGTCCCCCCCACCACAATCCGCAAAAAGATTTCAGAATGGGAGTGCAGAAGAGTGGCTCTGCCTAGGATGAGCTTGTGTCTGGATAAAAGAGGAGGGGAGCGTGTAGGGGGCAGTGAGGGCTGCCCAAGCCTGCTCTCATCTCCCTGTAGCGAGAAGACTTTTGACTTTAAGGGGGTTCGCAGGATGAGCACAGCATTTTCCGAGTGCTCCTACACAGAGACAGAGGAAGAGGAAGGAGTTTCAGACAAAGACGGCCTAGGTCGCTTCCAGAAAAGGATAGGCAAGACAGAGTCGTCAGGAACGTTTGTACGTTCCCTGTCTGCTCGGAAGGAAACGTCAGCAGTTCTCAACAGGATACAAAAGATAGAGCAAGCCCTGAAGGAGAATCCAAGCCCACCCCCTCCACGTTATCTCAGTAATTGCTATGCTCCAGACAAGACAAGACAAAAGTCTTTTGTTATAAGTGACGACTTGGACAGTACATGCACCAGTAAGCGCAGCAGCATTTGCTCAGTGGCTACTGAACCTGATGCTGTTTTGATGCCTGATAGGTTCTCTAAACTCAGACAAAGATTTAGTGTGAGCTCAGTCAGGTCTGAGAGCCCAGAACCACCTAGTCAACACACCTCTGTTGGCACACCAGTCAATCCCTTACCTAAACCCAAACGCACTTTTGAGTATGATGCCAAACAGGACCAGAAGGGTGTGTTGCCAGCCAATGGACTACCTCCAAATAGAGTCTCTAAGTCTCCCCCGCCTTTGCCTTCTACGCCTGCACCCAGCATGCCACGATCGTCAAAGACAGAGAGGAGCACCGTCAACAGAACCCAGGACAGGTGAGAATATCGCTGTGCTTACCTTTAACTATGATGAAAATACACAATGCTTTTAAAATTCAGCTCCGTTATAGGGAGCTATATCAGATTTTCTTTCCCTCATATGCATACAGTGATACTTTAAGTCTTTTCTCCTGACTACTCATCAGTGATAGACCATAAGGAGATGCTATTGCACAGTGCAATGTGCAGCTTTTTCTTGAATGGCTTGGATGTTAGAGATTCACTGACCTGATACATAGGATCTGTATTGTTGCTGAAAGTGACCTTAGTCAGCAGATCAGGTACCTAGATCATGAATTATAAAATTCAATGTTTCATTTATCACTTAGATTTATTTATTCAAGGCATGCTGCCAGAACTGTTTTTAGTCCCTTATGTTACCTTACATAACATTGACTCCACTGAGTTCCACCCAGTGAGGCATACAGATTCTCAATAATGGACGAAGAGAGCACTGCTAATAGATTGGTACTCAGCATCAGCAGATGCTTTGAGCTGAGGCATTGTAAGTTGGAGTGCTATAAGTGTTTTGATCCCTTTGGATCACTGACTTAGTATTGTTGTAAGCTGGTGTATTTTAGGGTACTGATCAGTGTGTCTGGTTGTATTGTTGGCGTTTTCTTATGTTACTCTCCTTGGGAGCTTATGACTGGAAGGTTATATGGCATGATTAGATCTGGCTGGGACAAGTGAAAAAGAAGCCGAGCTTTCCCCTCCCTCATCAACACCACTGTGGTGCCTTGAGTAAGGCCCTTAACCCCAGCTGCTCCAGTGGGGCTGCTCAGTGACCAGCAGGTCAGACTGTGGTTGAACTGAGCAGCTTCCAGGTGTGAATGTGTAACTGTATAAATATGATCAGGGTGTTTTATGTATAGGAGAGGTTGTCTCTCAGTGAAACTACTCTAAATAAATAGAGGTAAAAAATCTCCTACATTTGTTTTTAGTTCGGATTTGAATTAGGGAATTAGGGTAAATGTTCATGTAATGTCTACTGGATATAATGCATTCAAGTCATACCACAAATAACTAATTTTAAATTTTCAGATTCATTCTGTGAATTCATTTTGGTCCATAAACAGATTTAGCAATTCAAACATGCCTAGCAAATCTACATGGTATTTTTATTCAAACATATTACATGCTTTGCCTTTAACTGAAGATACCATACATTCTCCACACTGAATATCCTATAGAAACCAGTGAAATACAACATTGTATTCTTATTCCCTTCTGTTGCATACATTCTGGCTGAATCTTTGTTGCTGTAGTTGCTCTGTTTTTTTCCTCTCAACTTATAGTTCTCAGGATCAGATGTCCTCAGTTTTTTTTATGTGAGGGTGGGACCTCTCCAGTATGTGCCTATGTGAAATAGGGATGAAATCCTTAAACATGGACTCTGTGTTTAACATTCCTGTGGCTCTAGCGATTTCAGACCAACCTTAAAAACCGCAAGCTGTCAATGGCACAACATGACCATACTGTAGATCCCTGCACTACTATAAAGGCAAAGTTGTTCTGCGGTGACTTGGCATGTGATGTGTACTTTACATTGTTTAAAGGACACAGAAATAGTAAGATATTGACATGTTTACTCAGACTTATCTGGACTTTCTTTACGCTGGATCACATGTTGATTGTGGTGGGGTTTTTTTTGTTTCTTTTGTAGCTTATTCATAGTTTTTGAGTTTTTTTTTAAGGGATAAGACAATGCATTGGATTTTCTTAATGCTAGAACTATTGCCCTTTTTCTGTTTTCAGATGGCAAGTAGAAGTAAACTGTAAAACTGTAAAAACTGGCTAGACTATTTTTTAAAAGCATTTGGACTTTTGCTGTCTATTTTTATTTGTGTATCGCCTTTCATCTAGACCTTATTTCCCGTCTTTCCCCGTCATGGTCTGTTTAGACTTTCTTCATTTCTTTCCAGAGAATCATGTGAGTCTGAGGATGCTGCAAGTCTGCCATCTTCATATCCATCTTCACCTACAGAGAACGGCACAGTGGCCACAGACACACGGAGTCGACCCAGCTCCAAAAGCACTTTAGAGGAGAATGCCTATGAGGACATAGTAGGTAAGCACACTAGCCATAGAAACAGTAGAAAGGACCTTCATTTAATTTCATGTCTGAACAAGGTCGTTCTTGGTCAGAGTTTAGAGTTTAGAGTTGGTTTCATATTGACTGGCGACCTGTCCAGGGTGTACCCCTGCCTTTCACCCAAAGAGAGCTCGGATAGGCTCCAGCGGATCCCCGTGACTCTGGTTAGGAATAAGTGGGTATAGATGATGGATGGATGGTTTCATATTGTTAAATATTAATATTTGCTGTTTTCATTTATTTATTTATTGGCCTTTTTGTTGTCACTTTCTGTCTAAGATAGTGAACTAAACACCTTCGTGTTTTGGACCAATGATCAGACAAAACATGACATGAATCAAACAACCAGTTAAAACTTTGGACAGATTAAGACATAATGAAAATAATTCTTCACCTTAACACAGTTCATGTGGCAGATCTTAACATCAATGATGAGTAAATACAGACATTATATAGTTATTGTGAAAGCAACAGTCCCTTAGAAGAAGGTGATCATGTGATATATGTGCAACAAGGAACATATGTAATAAGACTATGAAAGTAGCGCCTCCTCCTGCATCTGCCTTATGCAGGGGTTTGTGGTATATTAAAGTCGCAGTGTGGGAGAAGTCAGTGACCTAAGCTAAAAAACCTCACAATCTGTTTTGTGCATGTTATAATCAATAATAACCACAATTGACTAAACGTAAGGTAAACATCTTTACGTTATTGCTAAATTTTGATTGTTGAGCATCATCTCATTATATTGCAACCCTGTTTTGCCAAAGTTGTGTATCTCACTATGAACTCAATACTTCTATCTGTGTATCAAATGCTGAACTTGTTGCAGAGCTACATTCCTTTCCACTAGCAAATGACCCCAAGCCTTCTGCCCAGTCTGTTTGCCAGCTCCCGCAGTTCAAACTTAATGTGGTGGAAAAGCGTGTCAGTATGAGTCTCATGATGAAACTTGGATTACAGATGTTGTAAAAAGTTTTTACACTCAGAGATGCTAAGTGATGACCAAATAAGGGCCGTTTCTTATATGGAAATATTAAATTACTTTTTTTTTTTTTTCTACAAGTAGCCATGTTGTTCTTGGATCTGTGATCAGTGTTGTTCTTTCAGCATTTTTTTTAAGCTAAGGATGTGCAACAGCCTCAGATAGAGCGTCAGGGCATGACTGATTTTCATGTGAATCACTACAAGGCCTCTATTGTTCATCCAGCACTCTGAGTATAGAGTTTGCAGTTTGGAGAGGCACTTTTGACAATCTGCTTCTTCCTGACAAAGACATTATCTCAGTGAGAGTATGAAATTGTTCCAGCTTTTTACAGTGGTTTACAGGTCAGGTGATCGATTTGAAAAGCAGCCACAGCAGTAGGAAATGAGTCATGTTTTGTTCCCTCTGTGCTCTTGTGTTAACAAGTGCTGCATGCAGAATAGAGGTCTCCATGTTTTTAAATGAACTTCATGACGGCATCCTTAGTTGTCTTGATAGGACATAAACTTGCACCATCTTGGTTTTTGGCACTCACAGTAGGCTTGATGTCAGATGCTTAGTTTAAGAGTCCAAGTTGCTTGTGGCCTGTGTTGCACTGTTATCACAATGTTGTGAACAATTGTTATATCAGGTGACTGTTTTAACAAGTGTAGTTAATAAATGGAGTGCCATTGAGTGATCTGTTTACAGGCTAATAAATCCCATCCAGTGATGATGCTATGATTCAGTGGTCTGGAGTCCAACAGTGTCTTGCTTTCACTGACAGCTTGTGGTTTGCTCAAGTGTTGTCTGCACTTTCTCTTGTGGAAAAATCTGGTAGACTGTCTAGTAAAGGTAAGGAGTTACACATTGACAGCTGCATACACCACTGCACCAATGCGTTTGTTATTCTTTGGTGTGAAGTGTAAGAAATGCAGTGCATTCTCCTACATAATGCCTCCAATATGGTCGCAAGCAGATTGCCCCTCATGATTTACATACTGTATGGTTTGTTGTTCTGCCTTACGTGGCGGATTTCTATGTATGACTGAATGGGTGATACTGTAGCTTGTCCACTTTATAGGGTAAGCTGATACTGACATTGTTGAGTTTGTTCTGTGCTTTGCCCTGCCCAGAGAGTCCATTGTTTACATAGAAAGTCATAGTGTGCAGGCGAGGTGTGTCCACTCCCTGCATAATACTGTGTGTCTGGGGGGTGTGTTAGAGAGAGATCTGGATGTTTGTAATCAGGGGAGTAGATTAGTACCCTTCAGTATATAAGCAGCTATATAGACATATCATTTTCTCAGCAGGCTCTCATTACAGTATTGCTTCATTTTAATGGAGTTGCAACACAACATGGGGTCAGACTAAGCTCTGTTCTGTTCTTCAGCTTTAATGTGGCACAGAAATTCACTCCAGTAAACTACTTTATTGTGTGACATAACACAATGCTCTAAAGA
The DNA here is from genome assembly GCF_900324485.2 of Mastacembelus armatus. Lineage (NCBI taxonomy): Eukaryota > Metazoa > Chordata > Actinopteri > Synbranchiformes > Mastacembelidae > Mastacembelus > Mastacembelus armatus. The sequence continues at coordinate 10,156,065 of NC_046635.1, read as the reverse complement.
TCCCTGACAGTGTATGCCATCTGTGTATGTGGTACATGGGTGTGTGTATTTAACTCAAAAGGGTTCAATAATTAAACTAAAAATAGATAACAGAACAGAGCTCTGCCTGCCAGTTAATGTTCGATATTTTTAAAACACTCATTGTTTGAGAACCGGGGTTTATTGGGTTTTCCACTAATAATGCTCAGGAAGAAGGAATACTGCTACCACATAGATTTTTGTTTTTTCCCTTTTCACTGACAGATAACACAGATTTTCTTTATTTTAAAAGTTTCCCTCATGCATTTCAACGCCATCTGGCTCTGTTTTTATTCTTCACTGTGGTTTCTTCACTTTCTCACAACCTTTTTCAGACCCTGCCAAAAAACTATTCTCAGAGCACATGTCTGAATAGACATGGACAAGTTTTCTCTTTATTGAGGTTGGCCCACTGCCAGGTGACATCAGTGCAGCATTCTGTAATGTTCCTTTTCTTTCTTTTTCTGCCATCCTTTATTGATTGAAGCAGCATTGTAACAAAGTATGTGCTTACTGGGTTAAACTTGCATTTTTTAATGTTTAAATCTTTAAAATGAACTGACAATTAGTCTGAGTGGAAACTGATTTTTATAGCTAGTTGCATATGCCTTGTTTGCAATTCCACAGTATGTTTTTATTTTTTCATTTTCCGTGTATTTTGCAAATCTATATCTTAAAAAGTTAAAAAGTAAAACTCTTCAAATTATTTGAGCCATTTTATTACCAGACTCAGTCTAAAAAGATGGCCCTCCACTCCATCTCTCAACGGTAGACAGATTGCATGCCTGGACAGTGACTCACCAGCAGTGTTGTGTCCAGAAGTTTCAGCTGGGCCCACTGGGGGGATGCAGGGCCTGGTGCCAACAGTAACTGTTTTGAAAAAAGGGAGTTCACTTCAGCGAGCTGGGAATGACCTTTGACTTACCTTACATGACTCATCCCTTTCCAGACTAACCAGAGGGAGGCCGCTGACACCCTTAGTGCCCTCCGTTCACCCTTTTTGACCTCATCTGTCTTCTGTCAAAAGCAGCCTCTGTTCATGCTGATGTTATATTTGAGCTACAATAAAATACTTCATCCCCACAGAGAAGGAGAACCCGTATGAGGATGTTGACCTGAAGCGGAAGAGTTTGGGTCGGAAGACTTGCCAGCTGGGGAGCAGCAGATCTTGGACCCCCATGGATAGGAAGCCGAACACTCCACCTCAAGTAAGTCATAAGCTTGTTGGCACCAGCAGTACATAGTAAACATTAAAGATAAAGTGAATCCCCTCATTAGGTGCTGGATCCTGGACAAGATCTTTTTGAAGAATCTCACACTTAATTCGTGCCACTACAGGAAACAGTTTGCTGTGTTTAGATCTGATGATATTACACAGATAGACCCATCTGCAGATTTGGCTACCCCTCTACTGAACTTGTCTAGAAAATACAAACGCAGAGGGTTATTGGTAGTAACTATTAGAGTTATATATTAGTGGGGTAAAACACCCCCTGATCAGCTACTTTGCCATGAATACAACAGGAGAGCAAGTGCTGTATCTGTTTACAGTGTTTTTTTTTTTTTTATTAAAGTCAGTCATGATGTTTTTTTTTTCCATCAGGCCACAAGCAATTACAATCTGAGTTTAGTAGTTTTCCTCACAACAACAGGGCACAGTAAAATGTGTTACTTTGCTGAGGAGTTAGAGGTGAGTGGTCTGTCACCTGCAACTCCTTTTGATTCCAATATAGTCTACAATATTTAAAAGTTATCCACTCAAGAACGTTGTAAAAAACCTATCCACTTAAGAAATATGACTTTTTTTTTTTTTTTTAAGATGAGTTGATTTTTGTAGATGTTGTTTATACCCATATTTGCGACTGGATTGGGACATCCCTTGTAGTAACTTAATACAGCTCTGATATTGCTGTAGACAGTGAGAATAATGTCAGTGAGGTGAATTCGAAACAGTGATGTGGATTACATGTATTTTAAAGCCCTCATGCTTTGGTGCTTTGAATCCTGTGTGGGAAGAAAAACTACTGTATTTAAAGAGGTCATCACCTCATAAATGGAGTTTTACTGAAAATTTTTTTTGTGATTATTACTTAATGGACATCTTCATAAATATCTTGAATTAACAGATTTCGAACGAATAAATGATGAACTCCATCAAACCTTCATTTTTCTTTTCTCTTGGACTAGTTACCTTCCAAACCCAGTAGCCAGTCCCTTCGCCTCTGTGGTTCAAATGACAGGAAGAGCCACCGGATGTCACAGTGGTCCAAACGCTACAGCCATGATGAAATGCTGCTTCTTCCCCAGCTGGGTGTATCATCTTCACCTTGTGGCCTGCTGGATGATAGCCTCTGTAGCACTAGTGATACTCTGACCTCACACAGGCACTGGAGGATCCCCAAGGTACACACTACAAGATCCTACTCAAACACCAACACTAAGTCCTTGCAGAGCTCTGACTTCACAGACAAGCTCAGGTTTCTTTTGGAGCCAAGTGAGAGTTGGAATAGTTTAGGATTATTTGTAGTTCCTCAGTTTGAAAAAGATGTTTTAAAACACATTGCATCTTGATAGTTAGGATTGCTGCAAAGGCTTTAGGCCTTTTTTCAACATCTCACCTTAAAGCCTTTCAGTTTTATTTTTCAGCAACCCATGCAACACTGTTGCTTTTGGCCAGGTATGCCCTCACTTCCTCTATACTTAGGATCAAAAGAAACAAGACAAAATTCCCCAACAGAGAATTTCCTCTTTCCTCTGTTTCTTAGCTGGTCCAGAGGATCAACTCCATTTACTGCACTAAACGTGGGAAGAAGAGGCTGAAGAAAATGTCCATGTCCAGTGTTGAGACTGCGTCTTTGAGAGGTAAGAGCTCTCTGTATTCCCTTTATCCACTAGCTAGACAAACAAGTAAATATTTGTCCCTTAGCCACCCACATCGAGTTCTCACTGTGCTCCTCTCGTGACATAAAGATGTTTGTGAAGCTACCCTTTGACCCAGAGAAAAATTTTCTGTCTGTCTAATGTCTACCTCCAGATGACAACAGTGAGAGCGAGAGTGATTCTGATGACAGGTTCAAAGGTGAGTAACCACATCATTCATTTTGAGCAGTGAGATACTACACTTGTGTTAGCTTTGAACTTTGCCTTAGAGCTGTTTTTCTCAGTACTTATGCAACAGCTTCCTAGTCTTGGATTTTAGTGACCTGGCTTGTAATCAAAAACAACCAAATTATAACTGAAACATTTGCCATATGCACAGGTTGTAGACCACCGTAGACCACACAGCATTTATCACGTCCAGATTCAATGACAGGAATGAATACTGATAAGATTTAGTGATGTTTTCTCTTTTCTTTGACGCAAGCGTTCAGTTGTGTCATTGAAAGTGAATCACACTGAATCTGTCTGACATTTCATTTTCTTACTGCCTCAGATTTACACAGTGAATTTTTTTAGACAGTAACTTGTATATATCAATGTTTGATTCTTTCCTCAGCTCATACCCAGAGGTTGTTGAAACTGCAGTCCATCCTTCGACAGGCCCCTAGTTACCGCACGCTGGAGCTGCAGCTCATTGAGTGGCAGGAGAGAGAACTCTTTGAATATTTTGTGGTTGTCTCTCTAAAAAAGAAACCCAGCAAAAACACTTACTCCCCAGAGGTCACCTACCAGTTTCCAAAGGTAAAAGAAAATGCAAATCCCATATTTTTTGCAGACACCTCTGCTTATTGTTTTTTAAAGCTTCTGATGGGTCAGAGCCACATTATCATCATTGCTGAATGCCTTTGAAAGCAGTGACTGATTTTGAAAACATGCCATGTAGTGTGCTAACAGTGTAAAAAAAAAAAACACACTATCAGTTTAATTGTTTATGGCATGTTCTGGGAAAAGCTCTAATGTCATATGTAATTGATTTGTAGATAGGTGGGGAAAAAAGTAATAATAATGAGAATAAAAGAAATATATACTTTATGCATGGACAGCCCACATCTGATAGGTGTCAACAGCACAAACAACAGCATTTAAAACTCTGATGACTTCTGATGACATCTTTTTATTTTGTGAGTGTATTCCAGTTATGTCACATTTAGTCTGAAAGCTGTAAATGTTAAAGCTACAGTAAATTGGGCTACTGCCATCTAATGTGTTAGAACAAGAATTGATTGCGTACTGTAGAACATAGTTATACGTAGAACAAGTAAGCCATGCCCATTATGAATGTTTAAACTAAAATGAAAAATAATATCAGTGTGAGTTTTTCACACCCAAAAATTGTGAAAACGTCTTATTTAAAACGTCTATAGTTAAAAATAACCAGGATCCATTTGTGTGGCAAGGAAGCGCTTTTAGTTATTTAAAGCTATATTTTAAAGTTATTTAAGATTTACCCGAAGTATGTCCCTTGGGAGAAGTATATCTCTGCCAGCCAGAGGGAATATTAACTAACTAAGTTAATGAAGAACTGAGGGGGCAAAAGTTTAACCTTGCATGGGAGTAATGTTAGTGTGCTCATTTTTTCGGTCATGCCAACACTCATGGGCATCTTAAAAATGAAAGACTGACTTATCTGAGGGAGAATGATCTGATTGAAGCTCCTCTCTTCTCCTCTCACAGCTAGAGAGGCCCACTAAGCAAATGAGGGAGGCAGAACAGAGGCTCAAAGCCATTCCTCAGTTCTGTTTTCCAGATGCAAAAGACTGGAGTCCTGTCTCTGAGTACACCAGGTATAACCAACAACTTCCTATTGTTATTCTGTGCTTCCCATAAAGTAACTTATATGACTGCATGCTAAAAGGTCTCATCTTTCAAACTTCACATTAGGGCTGCGTGACATGGCCAGAAATATTATAACAATAGATTTTTTTCATATTGATAATTATAACTACCATGCTTGCGTGTTGATCCTCATGTATATGCATTTGTTTATTGCTACAGTGAGACCTTTTCCTTCATGTTGACTGGAGAGGATGGCAGCAGGAGGTTTGGATACTGCAGACGCCTGCTGGTAAGCCACTATTAAACTCTCCATCCTCTGTTCCCTGTTCACACCCTGCTGAGCCTTGTTTGTTGTGACAGAGCTTTTTATGTGAACATGTGATGCGGTTTTCCTGTGGGACCATTGATGTGTTACATGACCATCCGCTGTGGCAGCAGGAAAGATAAAGTGTAAATAAAAAATTGAAAAAGAAAACAAAAACATTGCTTGATAGTACAAGGACTTTTCATCTTTCTGTTGTTCATGCTTGCCCATGAAACGCCTATGGCTAGTAGCAGTGGTAGCCAAGGCAAAGCAGCATTATTTATATAATACATTTCAAACACAGAGTCAATTCAATGTACTTTACAGAGGCAAACAAAGACATTAACATTAAAAACAAGCCAGAATACATACAATGAGATTATAAAAACATCTGGAATATCTGGAATTATAATATCACTCACAGGGTTTTGGTTGTTACAAAAATACATAAAAAATAGTTTATTAAATATGTAGCTCTGATGTCATTAATACATTTTGAATTTGATATAATACAGTCTCAGAAAAAAAAAAAACTACATATCCAGATTTGAATTAATGTTGCAAACATTCAGTAATAGTCATAATATAACAATATAATAAAACCCAGTTAGGGTTGACTCATTCAATTTAACAAGAGTTTCTCAGGAGTAGCAAGACAACGAGAAACCATGAAAAATCCAAACTTCGTCATTGTGGAGCACTTCCTCTTCATAATGAGGCTAAAGAGAGCTTTGAAGTTTTTTTTTGGTTGACCTTCACATTTAGTTTGTGGCTAAAGAGCATGACTATATGGGATTTTGTGAATGTGGTGATGATTTTGTTTGCCATTTAGTATTTTAGACTATGTTTAAGGTACTGCAGTGTCTGTCTTTTCAGACATTCGGGATTGACTTTACTGCCACACGTATGTATGCGCTGGGTTACACCCGGACATTTTGGGAATTCTTGGACCAGACAAAAATGTTTTTAACTCTGCTGCTGTCAGGTCTGATCTGCTCTGTTGATCTGAGATACATCTTGATAGAAGCAGATTTTAATGAAGGGTAGAGGAAGAGGTGAGCTCCACTACTCTGCTAACTTTGCTTCCACCCTGCTGTCTGTCCAGCAGTTGGCAGAAACTGAGCATTCCTGAGGACTTGAATCAAGCTCCACATAGTTGATTTAATCATCCATTTGGAAAAGCAGAGAAACAACAGAAGAAAAGTGTATGCCTAATATGGACAAGTGGATTGGTGTTTCTTGAGTGCTTGTGTTCATTTGTGTCTGTGCATTTGAGTGTCTGGTGTCTGTGCTGCCAGTGTCCTGAAGTCTAATGGTCTAGGAGTGTACAGGGGAAGGTAGATATGATCAAATGAATCTAAAAAAACAAAAAAAACACCTGTGTTCAGGAAGTATCCACATGAAGGACTTTTACATCAGATGACAGACTTGGTTTAAAGACTTCAGCTAGAGTATTTAAACAGCAAACCTGCTTATTGTGTTATCATGGTCTGGCCATGATTATTTATTTGTTTCCACACATATGGAAAACATAAGCCTCTCTGTTCCAGTTTTGTAAGTGTTCTTGATCTCATCGGTTTCAATCATGTAATCTGTTCCCCAATTTCATAAAGGTGCAATGCTATATTGCTCTGATTCGCTGTTAAATGCAGTTGTAGTCAGTTTTCAAAATGTCTCTGAACGTATCTCTTGATCAAATCTATTAACATCAGTGTCCAATACGTGTCTATTACCCTTTCTTACAGCCGACCGGGAAAGGACCTCGCCTTCCTGAGGTGTACTGTGTCATCAGCAGACTGGGCTGTTTTGACTTGTTCTCCACGGTGAGTTCAGTCTTGTCCTCTAGCCACACATAGTTGAATGCACAAAGACATACACGCATGCAGATAGCCAGCTACAGGCAGCTAGCTGTGTCTCACAGCTGAAGTTAACTGACTTTTTTCTGAATGCCTGTTCATTAGGAAGTCTTCAGCTGTTTCCTCCTCTTTTGTCTCAGTGGTGCTAACACAGAGCAGAGCAGTCACTCTTATCTGATTACTTAATTAAGTCAAAGTGAGTGAATGCAGACTAATGAAACTATATCTATAAATCTACAAATGCTTTCTTGCTAAATAGAAGAAGATGAAAGATCGAGCTGTGTGTTTGTGAGAGAGACAGACAGAGAGAGAGATAGAGAGAATGAGAGTGGAGATGTCATATGGCCCTAAAAGCGAGTGATTCTCCAATCAACTTTCCAGACAGGAGGCAGCTTGGATCAAAACAGACAGACAGGCACACTATGTGGAATTTTCCAATCACACAGTCATGGAAAGGAATTAATTTGCAATTTTTAAAAACAGAAATGAATACTGAGCTACAGACAATTCTTATTTCTCAAACACATCACGGTATGTCTCGATTCATTGTTGTCATGGTCAGTGACCTCCATGACTGTGCACTTTTTTGTTTTGGTTGCCTAGTTATTGAAAACAGATAAAACCATGGTTTCTTTTCATCCAAGTAGTTTTTGACTGAGGTTTTTTGTGCTTTGTTAATGCCAGGCCTGGTTGTTTTAAGGAAACAGTGCTCTTTCCTCTCTTGTTCAGATCCTGGATGAGGTAGAGAGGCGGAGAGGCATCTCAGCAGCTCTGGTTTATCCCTTCATGAGGAGCCTGATGGAGTCGCCCTTCGCTGCACCAGGGAAGATTATTAAAGTAAAGACCTTTCTGCCTGGTGCAGGAAATGAGGTCAGTGCCGCTGACAAAGCAGAACAATATTGGTTTCTGTTTTATCTTATGCCCATTAGCTCAAACGAAATACCAGGTGTAGCTGTATGAAAGAAAGTCTTCTTTGTTAATTAGATCCACAAACTATGATTTTCAGGTCATTGAGCTGAGACGACCCAATGATTCCCGACTGGAGCATGTGGATTTTGACAGTCTGTTTAAATGCCTCAGTGTACGGCAAGTGATAAGAGTTTTTGCATCGCTGCTGCTGGAGCGTAGAGTCATCTTTGTGGCTGATAAACTCAGGTGAGGCTGTATGATTAGTCCTTTCATCTGCAGAATTTAAAAAATCATCCATCATCTGAGATGATAATTGACACGTTTTCATTCAATTCTCAACATGATCATAGTGATGATTTTGCTTTGTTTTAAATTGTAAGTACAAAGGTTATTTAGCTTCTCATGTGAACTACTACTAGGTACAGTATTTTGATCATATAGATGGACAAAGACCATATTTCAGTCTGCTAGTTGGGCTACAACTTTTATACTGTTGTTTTTACTTCCATTTGTCTGTCCCTTTGCACAAATCCTGGCTGATGGCACAATTGCAGAAATCCTGTCGGGCGCAGACACATAATAGTAGCATTATGTTGTGGTTTTGTCATCTTGGGTTGATGAAATGCAGATTTGTTTAATTATATATACATTAATCAGTATCACAAATTCAGGCAATGGGTCAGTCAGTTAGCCAGTCACTATGTTAGTTTTGATGTCAGATGTAAAGTAGGTCACACCAGTGAAAGTCACTGACAGAGGAGAATATGTTGTGTCTGATAAGATCCAGAGTCTCCAAGGACTCAGTGTCCCACTCTGTCCCCCTACAGAAAACAGAGGGGTACTTTTAGAATTTTGGAGGCGAGGGTGGAGTGAGCGGAGATATGAGTAGAGAAGTAATCTCTCCATGTATCAGAGACCAGTTTAAACAAACATCAGTGGGGGCAGTGACTGTTAGGGGAAGGAATGCACTTCCTGTGTGTGCGACTCTGCCCTCTGTGACTTTACTGTCACCATTTGACTTATGATGCCACGTTCACTCCCTACGTATGACCGACAGCATGCTCTGTGTCCCTGGGGAAAATTGGTCTAAGTTGCTCATTACCAGAGGTGATAACATCAAGGAGTCATTGGGAGGGGATCATGAAGTAACTCACAATGCAATATTACTGTGATATATTGCCCAATAGCAAGTAATTTTGCTATTGCACAGCAGCACATCCTAATATTTGTGTGCCTGAATAATAAGATAAACAGATAAACATACGTCTAACTTGGATTTCTTCACTTTTCATTTTTGTCATTATGTTGTCAGAATTTAAATGTATCCAATACTTCAGTTTATGAACACTTAACATTTCCATCAACATCTTATTTTTAGTGCTAGTTAGCATGATAACATTTTGTTTGACTGTGGCAGGGCCTCATTGCAATATTAATGACTTCTTTGATGAAAGGACCTCTGGTACTGTGGTGTATAATCCATTCCCAACATTCCTAGCCAGCAGAACATGACGTATGTTTTGTTTTTTTTTTTTAAATGTATGTCGAGCACAAACAGGAACCAAGATGAAACACCGTATTAGTCAAAAGGTCTCTGTGGAGGTCGTCTGTGGCTTGTTCCTTTGTGTGCTGTGCTCATTCTAAAAATTACACTGAAACCTTTATTATTTTTACAGAGAGGTTGTTGCTCCTGCATGAAAGTCTCTGCACAGAAATGTTCGTTTAAGTGATCATTCACCACCCGATGCCTGTAATAACAAGTTGGATGCCTCATCAAGTATGTCAATCTGTAACTGCTTAACTCAATTGACCTGCAGATCCAGAATGAGTTTTGTCAGACTTATGTAAACAGCCCCTGTCAGTTCTCAGGCTAGAACTGAGGGGAGTTACTGAAGTGTTTGCGCATATCTGAATTTATTTTTTGGCATTGCACTGAAATACTCCTACAGTAAATATGTTACTACATATTGGATCTAAATTACTTTCCCTGCTGTGATTCCATTGTTAAGATAGATGGTTTTCAATCTTCTATAGTCATGCTTTAAAAAGACAAAAACCACATGCTTTTTTGTGCATAAATCTAATGCATTTAAAAATGAAAAATGCATGATAAAGTTCATTTTAAATTGTTCATAATTGCCAGTTTTTAGACACAAGAGACATTTCTCTCCTCCAGTGTGCTTGAGAGGAAAATAAACTTTATCGTATTTCAAATACAATGTCAATGAGAATCACCTGTTTTCTTGTGTTTTTTTCCCTTCCAAAAATATAATATAAATATATCACAAATCTTTCCTGTGTTATTCAAATTAGATTTACCATCAGATAATATCTGATTATAGTAAGTGGGTTTCTCACATATTGCAACTGCACATATTGACTTCAGCAAAGAAGTGGAGAAAAGTATATGATGAAAGATGAGAAGTCTATATTTGAGAGGAAGAGTGAAAGGAAGAGTATAAAGGGAGGAGAATGTAGGAGGAAACTAAACAATGGCTTCTGAAATCTGCTCATGGCCATGGTGAATTAATCAAGTGCACTTTTCCATAGTACAGCATCCTGAAATGCAAGCCCAAAACTGCTTGTTAAACTACAGGTTTAAAATTGCACTGTGAAGTATTCATATGCATGTTGAGAATATGGTGTCCTGTAGATTTATTGCCACTGCTGCTGGCATTTTTTTTAATCAACTGGTATGTTAGCATAATCAATTCATTTAGTACTTGCTCTCAAACGCTTTCTGTAACAAGTTCTGCAGAACTGGCACCAAGTCAAAACCGCTTTTAACAACTTAACCGGTTTCCCATGTGGTATTTGACTCTGAGGTAGAGTTAAATTGACAGACTGTAAACATGTGAAATGTTACTGTTTTTCAAACAGCCGAGAAATACTTGGCCTTCACCAGAGCCTGACTGACAGCTGAATTTTACATTAGTGTTTACCCCCACATGTAGACGCTCACATATATATGCGGACACTCAGTTACACAAACACCTGCACACATTCATCTGCTCTCTAGACAGCCTTGATCAAACTCAGACGTCATTGTGGGTTTAATAAGAACATGTATAGAGTTTCCCATCAGGAAGCCATTTCTCATTGTAAAATGGCTTCTGCTGTTGCCTTCTGTCAAGCTGAACTTATGCTTGGGGATAAAAATAGAAATTACATGCAGTGGCTTCAGACTGCTTCACTTTTTGCTTTTAAAGTTACTGTGTTGTAGATTCAGTGGATAAATTCGTTATTTTTGCTCTGAATATAGTTCACCAGTGGCAAATTTACTTTTTTTGGAAATGTTTAGAAAGGCACACACCTGTGTATATCTTACACAGAGCTATATATACTCTGGTGTTCCTTTATTTTCTAGGTGTTATTTTGAGTTTGGGAAAGGTTTTCACAGCAAAGAATAGTTTTGTGGAGTATTGCAGCAAAACTCCTGTCCTATTTGTCTACTGTCTATGGAATCATGTCTAAGCCATGCCAGACCTGGTAGACAGAACTGCTTTAGTAGAGCTGTGAAGCATGTGGTGATACAGGCTGCTGTCTCCCTCCCTCTCTCTTTCTCAGACTCTGAAATTTTTCCCCTCCTCTGGGTTTCATAGACTAAGCCTCTCGATCCCATGTTTCCTGGACTATCTGCCAGTTCAGCCTCACACACAGTGATCCAGGCCTGGCAGACCTACGAGAGCTAATATGTCAGGATTAGCTTGCAAACCTCAACACATAACAGCTCTGCACAGACCTCACTTCTGCAGAACTGCTTGTTCTATTTTTTCCACTGGAATCATACATTTGTATGACTTTTAAGTTTGCAGTTGAGTGGAAATCAATCAATCTTTGAATCTCAGTTTATGATTGTGTGGTGAAATTTTTGAGGTTATAAGATTAAAAAAGATTCAGTCTCACAAACTCAAATATATATATAAGAACAACAAAATATCAAGAGCATCTACAGCCATGCTAGTGATTGTATGGGACTCCTCTAAGGCAAAGCTAAAGCCTTACACCAGCATGCTAATATGCTCATAGTGACAGTGCTAACATGCTGATATTTTCCATGTTTACCATGTTGCTAACATTCTATAATTGGCACTAAACACAAAATATACACGTTTTGTAGGTATTTAGTCATAATCCACAGTATTAAAAAAATCCATCAGTTTATAAATTTTAGTCCAGACTAAAGTGATAGATTGACCAACTAAAAGAACAATATTGTTTTCCCTAAGGTTGGTTTTGTATGGCTAAAAAACACCAGTCTAATACAACCACATGGCAACCTCTATAGTTGTCTACATATACAAACCCAAAACAACTGTTAAATTCAGATGAGAAAGTGGTTTGTCTAAAATTTCCATCTGCTTAAAATCATTCGTTCAGCATGTTTAATATTTTGTGACTTATTTATTATCCTCACCTGTTAGTGACCAGAAAGCATTTCCCTCTTTTTTCATGGTCTGAGGGTATGAAGTTTTGGTCGGACTCTATCAGGAATGTCCCTCTCTCTTTCCAGAGTTGAGTGGCAACCTCAGATAGGGCAGAGTGTTTTCATTGCAAGTTCATCTTCTCCCAGGAGTGTGTGGTTGGGGAATGAGTGTAATTGAGCCCTTTGGTATCAATGGTGTGTAGGGCCATGTGTAGCCTGTGGCGAAGGTTTTCTAAGATCTGTGCCCCATCACTCCCTGTTGGAACTCGTCAAAGCCAGGAGATGGGATCTGTTAAGAATTATCAAGCCCTCCTTAGGCAAATGGAAATCAGACCAGCCAAAGCAAAACTGCAAATGCTTTGTGTTATGAGTGAACTGGAAACGGCCTAAGAAGACCGAATGCTGTGGTTATTTGTAGTTTTTATTGGGTTTTCACTGGTGCAATTCTATTTCACCATATCAAGAAAACACATTTTAATCTTGGCAGTTTGACTCATGGGAAGTTAAGATGAAAAGGCAAAAATGTAGCCTGCAAGAATATTATGGAAATGTTTGTGGGAGTCATTTATCTCAGCACATTGATTAAGTTACTGATCTCAGTTCTCAGTGTGTCGGTATTAGTAAAATTTCTCTGGGCTGGATGAGGTCACATCAAAGGGAATAACTTCTGCTTACTTGGATGTTCTGTTTGCTGTTGATGACAGTACCATCGAAAATATTCCTCATTAAACGTGTATATATGGGGTTCGTTTGCATACCATGCTTTGATCCCTGGTCTTGCTCTTGATCCATACTGATTTAGTGCTCCTTTTTGTGTGTGTGTGTGTGTGTGTGTGTGATTAGAGCCAGTTTATTTTCACTCTCTTTGTGTACATGGACTGGACAGTATGTAGAGGACAGAGGGGAGGAGGGTCAGCCACTGTCAACAAGCGACAGATCGTGAGAAAGACGAGCTGCTATTTGTGATCTTGATGTTATACCACAGCTGTCGAGGATAAACCGAATTGCTGCTTTTTGGTATTACGTCAACAATCCTCCAGCTTAACAATACCAACATGTCAGAGGCATATGCCTCCGCTGAAAACAGAGCAGAGCAATGTCACAATAACACATTTTATCCGGCCCACTCTTCATCTTTGTGGTTTGCAGTCGGTAATCTTAAAAGTGAGAGAGGTGGAAGGGAAATAATGGCATTCATTTGTCCAGATGTTGTTGTTCTTTCAGAGTCCCTTTTTGTATTTGTGTAACAACAGTCTGTTGTATCCAGAGCTGCAGGAAGAACAAAGTGTCAAAGCCAGAGTACATAGCTGTGCTGTTATGCCTCATGTAAATGTAACTGTTTCAGTGAAAAGAGGATTAAATAGTCATTTAACTTGGGGAAAGAACTTGGCCACGGAAATACAGTTGGTGATTTTATAGTTCTGTCTGTAGCCCAGTTCATGATTTAATGATAATGAATTAAACATTTTCTAGTCTTTGTAGTTAATGGTTGCATTAGGCAGTGTTTTGGGGGGGAAAGTTTTTACCGCACAACCCACCACTCCCGTGTCAGCATCGGAAAAAAAAATTAATTATCTAGTGAAACATCTGTCGTGTTTTGACTGAGATTGGTTTAATCTGGTGTGGCCTCTCCAGGGAGTTGTTGTGTGAGTGTAAAGGTGATTAATGGTGTGTGTTTGTTTTTTTGTTTCCCATCATCAGCACCCTGTCGAGCTGCATGCATGCAGTGGTGGCACTGCTCTACCCCTTTTCCTGGCAACACACCTTCATCCCAGTGTTGCCAGGGTCCATGTTGGACATTGTCTGCTGTCCCACTCCCTTTCTGGTGGGCCTGCTGTCCAGCTCACTGCCTAAACTTAAGGAGCTGCCTGTGGAAGAGGTGAGTACGTCATATCTGGACTGGTCTGTTCTCTTCCAGACTGTAAGGTTTACATGTCCCTATGAGCTCATACACAAATCTATGAGCACAACATTTACATATTTATTATCACCTTATGAATTTGTTGTGATGTTAGTGCACAATAAATATTTTGGTCATGAAAATGAAACACGTTTTTAATTAGTTACACAGGTGGGCACCTGGCCTGGAAATGACTGTAGTGTTTCTTTCTCTACATTTCCATATACCTCTCAGACTGAGAGGTAAATTCCGTGAAAAGACCATGTCAGTCCCAGTTCACACTGACCTGTTAATAGGCTGTCAAAAACATCTGCTGTGTGCTCACATTTCAAGTCCCGCTTCCTTTTTGTTTACTGACTCATAAAACACTCCTAAAAAATTTGTAGTTCTTTAATGGTGATGATTGTTGATTTCACAGAGAAAGCAGGTGTTTTTGATTAGTTCCTCAGAATGATATGCTCCTCTTTCCTTTTCTCAGGCTTTAATGGTCGACCTTGGAACTGACCGATTCATCCGGCAGGTTAGTCTATGAACTTATGAAACAAAGAAAAACCTGATCATAAAGTGAGACAATAACTTTGGCTCAACAGTGGTCACTGTGGCCACAAGTGGTAATTGCAAGACAATGGCAATTCCCCTTTATTTTCCAATGTTTTTTTGAGTCAGTTGGAAAAAAACATATGCTGATCAGTTACAATATCTTGTATTTATTTCTCATTTTACTAGAGAATTGTCATGTTGTAATGTTTTTTGCACAGCAGCAAAATCTAACTTTTTTTTTTACAAAAGCTCGCAAACATTGTTATTATAAGGTACTGTCATGCAAAGTGAGGCTGAGGCAGCAAAAGTATTGAATGTTTATGGTGTAAAAGGACGAGGGGGGGGTGTTAGTCCTTATGAATTCAGCTTCCCATTTGTAAGAGACAGATTGTTTTTTTTTTTTTTTTTTTTTTTTTTTTTTGTTTCAAAAATTACAGTCTTGCTTTGAAGAGTACTATAAAACATGTGGTCCTTTTGTGTAAGTCTACGCCTTTAAACGTGCTCTGCAAAAATTGTTGTTTATCACTGGCGACTGCAGTGTTTTCATTTGTTTATAGATGGACGACGAGGCCTCGCTTTTGCCGCGGAAACTTCAAGCAGCTCTTGAGCAAGCGCTGGAGCAGAGGAATGACATCATCAATCAGGACTCTGACAGTGAGTCAGACGAAGGTGAATATATGAGAAACCATCTCTTCTGTCCAAGACAGATGTTATCCTTTTTAATTAGAGCACTATCTATAGCAGAACATGTTCAGTCCTTGTCTCAGTGAAACTTTCTGGGAAATGATGGTTAGGCAGGCGTTACAGACTTTACATGGTAATATCATTCATAGGTTTACCTAAGGAGTGAGATCATACAGTTTTACTCAAGATAAAAGGTATTAGAATTAGAATTATGGGCTATGTCCCTGAATCTTTACACAGTTAACAGTATCTCTAGGTGACTTTTATGGCTTATGTGGCCATGAGCACTGAGCCAAGTCATGTATTATTTTTAATGTTACTCTGACACAACCTGTCCAGGTTGGGTCCAAAGAGAGCTGTGATAGGCTCCAGCAGATCCCTGTGACCCTAATTAGGAATAAGTGGGTATAGATAATGGATGGTTGGATGTTGCTCTAACAATTTAACTGTCTCTAAAGAGAGTGCCAAACAGTGTGACATGTTTTATTATATTATTATTCATACCAATGTAATGACTGAACTATGCACTGTAATTAATCCCTTCTCCTGGGTCTCAATAGAGTACAACTCACTGAACAGCCTGGTGTCAGAGGCCTTCATCCGCTTCTTCCTGGAGACCATTGGCCATTACTCCCTGTTTATCACTCAGAATGAGCGCGGAGAGCGCGTTTTCCAAAGGGAGGCCTTCCGCAAATCTGTGGCATCTAAAAGCATCCGTCGTTTCTTGGGTGTCTTCATGGAGTCTCAGATGTTTGCAGGGTTCATTCAGGATCGGGAGCTAAGAAAGACCCGCGCTAAAGGTGAACTGTTGTTCTCTGAGTCTCAGTTGTTTCTGTGAATGGCCTCTTTCCCCCTTAAAAGTTTGGCTGAAACTTTTTTCCTATGGATTTCCCCTCCGGTAGTTTGCAGCTGTGCAGAACACGATTCTGCACAAATACTGACATCTTGTGGCAGAAAGTTTTCATCAGCATGATTGAGATGTTTCATACACATGCACACATTTTTTGAATCTCTTGTATTGTCCTGTTGACAGGTCTGTTTGAGCAGAGGGTGGATCAGTATCTGGAGGAGCTGCCGGACACAGAGCAGAGTGGGGTCAACAAGTTCCTTAAAGGGCTTGGTGAGTTTTTCAGCAGACATACAAGGCTGGTCTCAAATTCCAGGACTTTGGAATTTAACCAGTTTATTGCAAATCAGGCTGCATAGAGAAATTAAAATATTTCCTTCTCTTACCTTTTTGAACATTCTCCGAGGACGAGATTAGATCACATGTGACACTCATAAGTTACTGTTGTATTGCCAGGGGGGGTGTACACCAATTTTTAAACGCTTTCAATTGCTGCTAGTCATATAGTCTGTCCAGATTTGAAAACATTTAATCTAATATGTGAGAATTTTTCTGTCTACACTTTATAATTAGGTCAAACATATTTTTGCTCATTGATAATTTGCTTGCATGCATGACCTTCACTGTGCAAAACGATGTTGCTGTCCTGAAATCTTACTTTAAAGCATGTAACACAATATACAACACAACTAGCACTACTATAGGTCATCGGTTCTTTTTTGTGGAAGAGCCATAATAAGCACTAATTATTATTCTAACAAAAAGTGTTATTTGTTTAACTATGCCTCTAGGGTATTTTTAAAGCTGTATCAGAAGTCACCAACTTTAGCAGATATCCATATTCGTATAAAAGAAATCAAGATCGGATTAAACATCACAAAATCTCAGCATGAGCTAATCTTCACAGATCATACGAATAACCTGAATTAAATTTAAGGTCTCAGTTGTTGGGAATTTCACATGAGCTAATGGATTTGTTTGAATTTTTTTTTTTTTTCAGGAAGTAAAATGAAGTTTCTCCACAAAAAGAACTGAGGAAAATTCACCCTTGTGTTTTCAGACATAGAACAAACTGAAGTCCTGATGTCTGAAGTCTGTACATGATGATTCCCGTCATTTGTCTTTTGTCGACATTTTTTTATGTAAACATGTAAATAATACTGTAAGCTGGCTGTGATAGTCTTCAGTGTATGTTTATAGTATCTTATGAGATAGTGATAGCAGGAAGGTACACGAGTGAGCCGTCGAGTAACCACTGATGTCCAGGTGTGCTTGTGAAGAGTGTTATCAGAATGTGTGCTTGTATGTGACTTGATATGGGCATAGATGTACAGATCATATGTATTCGTTTTGCATTATTTTACAACAGTGTTGTCCTCTGTTTAAGGAGTGTGAAACCTAAAACTGTACATGCATCAAGACAATGAAGAACATGATTGTAACCCTTCAGTGTCTTTTGCAAACTTTTATTAAAAAAAATTTTAAAAAAGGCTTTAAATGCCTGAGTGTACAGTTTTGAGTTTACTAATAACTTACAGTTGTACAGTTTTTAGTTAAAACGCCAACCTATGATTTTATCTCTTCTTCAATCAGAAATTTATCAGGATTTCACAAAAGAAATCAAATGTTACACTTTTCCTGTCATCAACCAAAGCTCTGTTATCTATAATACGACCAGATCAGAATCACTCCACAATCATTATTACTTTGTTTGGTTGCCTCCCAAAAACCAAGGCTCAAAGGGTACAGATATCACATTTGTAAAAGCAAATGTGTAATTCTCATTTTGCCAGATGATATGAAATCACCTTGTTTTACATCTCACATCTCTTTGACGTCTTCCCCCAAAGCTATGCATTAGGAGAAGCTGATAAGATCCCAAAAGGCACAGTTAGTCTAGCACCAGCTACCACATGCTGTTGGTAACCTAATTACTTCGGCACACATCACTCTGGAGGCTGTCACTGCCACACTGTTATTAGTTCTCCTAACTGAGAGGCTCACTGTTGATTCCAGCTGCCATATTTCCTTTCCCCTGCTTGTGTCCTTTATAGCAATTAAGGGTGACATTTGACGTGGAATACCTTTGTTGGGTTTTAACGGTTGCTAAAAAAAAAAAGAAGCTGCACAACTGTGGAGGATTCTTTACTTTGTGAAAGTAGCATGTCCACAGTATAACATAAAAGTGCAGAAATATTATCAGGAAAATGTACATAGAGTATTAATAGTAAAAGTTGTCTTTTACAAACTGCCTTATGCTTATATACCTCAGAATTAAGTCTGATGAATGAAGTAATTTTTCATAGATCCCTTCTATTTTGACATATGTAATCATTCTCAAAACTACATACAAACAAATGAATGTCATTGTATTGATTTTAAAACCACCCATCACAGATAACATATCAGTGTGGAAGCATTTTAATTCAAGTAACTACAGTTTTACAGTCTAGTACATCCATTGACTTAACAGAGTACAAAACTACTAAACAAATGTTAATCTTGTTGTTTCAAGGTAGTTACACTTCAGCCTGCCTCTATTTTAAAGCCATACTTTCAAACACAGTTTCATTTAATATAGTACTTTTAGCCCACTAGATTCATCTGATGGTTGTTGCTTCTCATGTTACATAGATACCAAAGGTAAATGCATTACTCAGTAGTTGTACAGCACATGTGGTGGTGGACCACCTGCCACACTGTCACATACTTATTGCAGGTTAATGCATAAATAGTTTAACACCACGAAGGAGACGAGTGAGCAGTTTGGACATAGTGCACATGCTGCTGGATAGAAAACTTTGAAGTGTGAATAGGAGTGAGCTGTAGCAGTGGATGCCCATGAGTGATTTGATTGCAGACAGGCAGCAGCAGTTTACTCAGCTACTATGCTCAGGATACTTTATACTGTAGGCTCAGTTTAGCCTCCACATATTAAATGTTGTTTAAATGCAACTGTCCAAATATAATATATAATAACAAACCAGGGACCATTCTGCTGCATAAATACTTTTGATCACTTACTACTTAAAAAAAAAAGCAGACTTTTTGCATTGATATTCGTATGTAAAGATATATCTACATAAAGATTAACAGCAGCATTGATGTTACCGCTTCCATCCTCTACAACTTTTCTAAAAATAATCCGCTCTGACTAAATGTCACACTGCCGCTTTGAGAGACGTCGGACGCATTAGATGAGAGCGGCTATAAAATCTCACGTTAACCTGCGAGACTTGGTATCTCCAAAAATTTTTGGCCGGGCCAAAGAGCGACATCCGAAAAGGGGCTCGACAGTCGGAGAGACGGGGGTCAAGGTAATAAAGAAAAGAGAGGCTTGGGGCAGACGCAGACTGCAGCGCTCCTGACATGACTGACAGGCCGACAGGAGTTGAGTTGCTCGGCAGTCTGATCTCTGGAAACAGACTCGCATCCTCTCACTCGCTGATGTTGAACTGATCGGATGTTTTGCATGAGAGCCGTGCGCTTCGCGAGCGCGACGAACTGACGCGCGGACACAGTTTCTGCTGCTCTGTGCGTCAAACTATCCGTGATGTGAGTTTGCGTTCGCGGGCTGCACTCGTGTTGCGTTGTGTCGTGCTGCATCGTGATGCCATGACAGGGGCGTAATCTCATGCGCACTTTATAAAAAATAACATCACGCTCCGCGGTGCGCCGGAGGTGAGGCGGCTAATGCAGAGGCAGGCTGTGGATGCGGGGGCAGCTCCTCTGCAGTTTGACTGACATGGCTGGCTGTTGTCAGGCTGTGAACACTGACACATTTATCAACAGATGGAACAGGTTGACAAACGCGCTGCATGCCAGAAGGAAGATGCACTGCAATTCCCCAAAGTCCCACAGCTTAATTCTAAATACAGAGCATCGAAATAATGCGGTCTCCTCATAGTTGGTAGTTAGTACATGAAGTACAAAGCCATAGATAAACACCATAGAAAAAACTATAACTTCAGTGGGTGGTTTTATCACCATAAACTGTCTAAAACGCAGCAAATATTATGTAGGGCAAAGTCTTTTTGTTTGTATTAAATCTTTGGGGAATGTTTTTCAGTGCCTACATCAATGATTTTTTGTGAATTGGGTCAATAAAAACAAAAATGACAGATTTGAGATCTGTTTCTCATGGCTTAAATGCTCAGTCCCTAAATTAGATTTCATTTAAAGAAAGATTTTTGCTGAACACTAAAGACAGTTATTCTAAGACCTGTCAGAATCCATATTTGAAGCCCACCATAATTAGACAATGAGAACAACTCAGGAATCTTCAGACACTGTGGAAGACATGCCCTCATTGTTCTCATGCCCTCGCTCGCACCTTTCAACCAAGTTTTTTCTGCATATGGCACATGACAATCTGCCGAACACATTGCAACAAGTATTTTAGATTTGAATTTAGATGTTGTTTACATAAAAGTGAGATAAACACTAGATCCAATAGTTTAGCATGTACTACTTTAAATGACATGCAGAGGTTAATCAGTCAAATTTTATGTTATTGTTGAATTAAACAACTACATGTCATGTCATATATCATAGTGATGGTGCCATACAGAAAATGTACCCAGCTCTGCAGCTTAATGGATCCGTTTGACCTCATATTGTTTTCAATTTACAGTCCACGCTGTTCTCGTTAACATGTGTTCTCATGTGTAACATCATACTGGAAATACTGTACACAGGCAATTTCTGGTTCCTTAGTCAACCATAAGAACTTTTAAAAACAGATGTAATAGAAAATGTTGAGAGTTATTCTTGTATTAGTGTACAGCGGTGCAGGAAACAGAAAGTAAAACTGCTGGATTGTTTTTTTTTTTTTGTTTTTTTTTTAAGACTGTTGACAGGAGGCACATGGTGAGATGCTATTAGCAGTAGCAGTTCAAACACCCCATGATGAGAAGATAAACAATGCGGGGCAAATATCTCATAAGAACAGTCGCTTGAGGAGAGACATGGCAACATGGCATACTAACTTTAGAGTGGTTGAAGATAATCTGTGATCTCATCACCTTGATGTTAATAGATGTCACATGAGGTGTGCTTTCAAGGGAAGGATCACTGCGCAGGGTTTCTATTATTGTGACATCTCTTGAGATGGCATGTGAATCTAGTGCTGGCATTGTTTAGCAGGGCAGGGAAGCTGGCGGGAGGTTTAAAGACAATTGCTGTGAAAGAGCAGTAAAAACAAGTGCACAGTTTGACAATGCTACGGAGCTGAGTGAATGAGAGGCAGGGTGTACTATGACTGACTAATTGTGTTTCAAATTGGGTCTTTGAGTGCACAGTAGGGAATGGGATCGCTCTGAGCGCCCCACTAAAGCACCCAAGGATGAGGAAGTTGTCAGATTTGTAGGTCAGGCTGCAGGGGTTGTTGTTAGGCAGACATGTTCACAGCTCTAGATGTCACCGTGGTTTCGTTCTGGGTTATATTTATGAGCGAGTGTGTGTTTGAAGTTTCGATTGGTTTTAGCAGGACCCTGTTTCCCAGATCCCTGTTTAACTTTCACGTTATCATGCAACGGTTTCTTTTACAGATATACTGTCTGTATTGTCACACTGTGTCTCCTGTATCTGTCACATAGATTATTTCTCTGTGTTCATTTTCTTTAATATGGTTTTTTTTTTTTTTTATTTCTCAGTGTTAGAGGGAACTGCAGATGAGCAACTTAGTCCCATCTGGAGCTTATCAGAGCCTGACCCGGTTTTGGTGTGTTACGTTAGTGTGTAGCTCCAGTGGGACCTGTCCCCTCACTGTGCTGACAAAGGGAAGAAGGCCACATGCGGTACATAGTAGCCCAGCCCGACATAGGCCGACACAAGCTGCACCTAACGTCACCTAAGTCTGCCTCACTCTGCCGCTCCAAAGAACTAGAAGTTGCTTACATTACAATTTTCTCCCTCTTTCCTCATTGTAGGTCACTTGGTCTTTCTTCCTCCATTTTGGAAAGGGCTCCCGGGGATATTTTGCCCTACAAAAAAATAATTATCTTATCTCCCTAATTCCCAATTATTATGCACAGGCTTATTTAAGAAAAAGGATTAGATCTTACCTCTTTTTTTGGTGGCTGCACCAGTGAGCAGAGGATGAATTTGAACATGACACTCCTCTCCTCTGCTGCAGTGAGAGGGTCCTACACATGGATGAACTGGGGGAGGAGA
Organism: Mastacembelus armatus; assembly: GCF_900324485.2. Taxonomy (NCBI): domain Eukaryota; kingdom Metazoa; phylum Chordata; class Actinopteri; order Synbranchiformes; family Mastacembelidae; genus Mastacembelus; species Mastacembelus armatus. The sequence goes on along the minus strand of NC_046635.1, from coordinate 10,133,691 downwards.
GAGCACAGTGAGGCTGTCATGTAAACTGTCTCCTCTGGGGCCACCTCTCGGTGCGCACTGCTTCCTGCCTCAGGTAGAGTCTCTGCTGCTGAGGCGTCAGGCTGCTCGCTCTGCTCTCCTCTCCCTCCCGCTGAGAAGGCAACAGCTCCACTCTCAAAGCATTAAAATGGAGAAGGTAAGCGCTTTCTAACATCATTGTTTCCTTTTTTGATCTGAACTTCCCTTTTTTCTGACACCGGTAGGGACCTTATTTATCGGGAGAGTGTTTCTGGTTTGTGCAGCAGTTTCTGAGTTTGCACCACTCATCTTGTGACTGAACCCCTTTAGGGCAATTTGGAGTCTCATTGTGTAAAGTTGGCATGCTTCCTATGTTTGTGTTACAACGAAGACGTTACATTTTTTTGGAATACCCTTCACAGGGTTTTAGAAGTAGGTCTGGTCCCAAGGTGCTTTTCACTGCTCCTAAATTGGTAGGAATAATCAACAGTAGAGGAACGGTTGTCCCCACAGGGACAATGAAGTATTACTTAGCTGCACTGCACATTATCTTACTAGATTTTTGTCGGCAGCGTTTGTGCTTTTTTATTTGTTTACATCTGAAACAATATCAGATGGAAAGAAGGGACTAAGGAGGTCAGTCATGTTTTTTAAAAATAAAACTGCCAAAATGATGTTATGTCTTTCATTTTATATGTTTGCATAAACCATAAGGTTTAAATGCTCTCTGTTAGAAAAGCAGTTAAATGATTATAAATGAGAGGGCGTCACAGGTTTAGATTAATCGTCATGAGGAGCTCAGTTATGTTCTTCGTAAAGTGAGGCTTTTTTTTGAGCGTGAGAACAAACAACAATGTGAAGTGTAATTTAGCCCAAGGTAATGTAGCAACACAAATATTCTTGACATATGCCAACTCATCTTTTTATCACATTGCTGTGTGTGTGTGTATGTATGTGTGTGTGTGTGTGTGTCTAAGAGGGAGTGTGTCTTAAATATATATAAGGGTTTTTTGTGTTTCTTCCAGAGCTGCTCTGAGTGCCCAGAGCCAACACTTGCACAGAGTCTGTGTACACTGTGCAACAAGTGGTTGTGTTACCAGTGCACAGATGTGCATCAGCATCAGAGATCTTCTGCCACTACTGTGTACATAGACCTGCACCAACAACCGAGGCCTAGTGCCACCCAGTGTCTTGACCTGCACCAGAGAGGCTCCAGCTCCCTGCCACCAACTGGACAAGGCAGGATATTTACATATTTACAGATTATCTATGGGGCTATACAGTCTGTCACTCTCTTTGTCATCTGAAAGTTTGGGCTTCCTTGTTTTCCCTCTGATGCACTGTTTTTTTGTTAACCATGTTTCAGTATGAATTATTTTAATGACTAATACTTGACACTGGCGAGAGCTGATATTAGTTCCTGGAGATCCCTGTGTTTTATTATACCTCTTTTTTAAATGTGGCCCAGATTCTGAAGTGCTCGCATGGATTAATATTTGCTAATATTAGTGTGTTGCTATTTAAAGACCCTCAAGTATGCCTGGCAGCTGTGCTGCCAGCTGCTTTTGCAGGTCTGCATTGCACAAGTTGTCTTATGATAATAAGTAGATTCAAGGCACCTTCTGTGTGATATTTGGGTGTCACTTTTTGGTATGTGTACTTGTGAGAAAGGCTGTGTGATTGCTGTCAAGACAGGATGTGGTCAGTGATGCAAACAGGGTGATGTTCAGCTCTCTACCCCAGAGATGTGTGGTGATGTGCACGCAGGTGGTGGTTCGCTGAGTGGGGCTGGCCAGCAGAGAGCAGTAGGGCTGCATTCATTAGCCTTATCCACCTACTATTAGAAATTCTGTGGGCCAGCGGTTTTTACAGCAACCTACTTTGAAATGCAGAAGAGATATTTATAAGTATGTGCATTAGTATGTAAGCCTGTTGGACAACGGTGACATACTGTTCACTGACGTCTTTATCACCTAACCCTGTTTAGCATAGCAAACTCAACTGGAAGCCAGTTTCTGTCAGTTCAGTCATTTTTGTATCTGTACAGAGAGGCTGAATTTAATTTTGCATTTTATTTTTAATCACCAACTGTCCCACCTGTGGCACAATAACACTTATGTACATGTTGTGCAGAACACTAGTACTGTGACATGTTACCCGAATGTAAACATGTAAAAGCTAAAGGCTTAGAGTTTCATCTTTCACTCACTGTGGTAATTTTTTAAAAAAGCGTGTGTCTGCATCTTCAAAACAATCTGTCCAACAACGTCTAATAGTGCAGTAGATGTTGGAATTTCTTTGCCCAATATCATCCCAATATCATTGTAATGTATCATTGTGTAATGATAAAAATTGTCTGTGTTTCAATTTATAGGAAAAGAACACCCAGAATGGGACTAGGTGTTAAAATGAACAGTTCAGTATTGTTCATCACTTGTTGTTCATAGCAAATTATCATGCTATAACTTTATACAATCCACACAAAGGTATAAAAACTGTTTTTTGGCACTCTTATTTTGAGCCCAGCTTAAATACAGTCCAGTATAAGATTTACAGTAGCCCCTCATAAAGCACCAGCTGTTGTTTTTACATTCAAACCACCAATCAATCATCAGAAGAAAATCAGTACAGTCACTAAACAAATATAATTTACTTCCTTGATATCAATAGTTAGTTGCTTGTCTGATCATTTGATAACTTTAAGGTGTGATGGAGTACTGTGGAGTGCTACGTTTATCTTCAAGTACTTTCTCAGCTTTTTCTTTAATGCTGCACACTGCTGGTCTGCCTCTAGTTCTGAGTGTTGCTAATGCCCCATCCCCTCTCCCCTCTTCCACCTCCCCCTCTCTGTCTGTCTTTTAGGCCAGGGGTCGTATCCTTGTTCCCTCCTCATGTGCCACTCTCACAGACAGGAGCCCTTGGAGCTGTTTTGTGAGTCATGTGACCTTCTGTGCTGCAGCAGCTGTCACCTGTCGTCCCACAAAACCCACAGGTCAGTCCTCAGATACACAGCACAAGGACACTGCAGAGAGGGGCTAACCACAGGTTAAAAGCTTCTCTTAGCAACAGCGCTCTTTAACTGCCCTGTCACTTTTATCAACTGCATCTGCATATAGTACCCTTGGACTGCCTAATACTCATTACGTATTCATACGCTTTTGTTTTCTGTGATGTTACAGTACAGTAGCTGCCTCTAAGGTCACCTGCATAATGTCTTGTCCCCTAGGGAAACAAATTTAATTCTGGTGTTCTGCCCTCCCACAGAATAAATTAGTGAACTTTCTGTCTGATGGATGCTGTGATGTCTCATGTGTTCAGGGTGGTGCAGATTGGGAAGGCCCTGCAGGATCAGCAGTGGCTATTTGAGAGACTGATGTTGCAGGTGGAAGAGAGGAGGTCTGCAGTGGAGAACAGTGCTAAACAGATCGAGGACAGGTTGGTTTAGACTTACGCAGAGTCACGATCACAATTCCAGGTCTAAAACCTCTGCCACAAATGGTCAAAAATTTAACAGCATGAAATATAACTGGCTAATGCATAAATTAACGTCTGCTTTCTTCTTCTGCTTTTGGGATTTTTCTGCCAGGACTGAGAGATTTATTTTCTCTTTTGTCTTCGTAGACTTCGTGGAGTAAAGATTGCACACAGGAAGGCAGAGAACCAGATTAAAATGGCAAAGATGATTATGATGAACGAGCTTAACAAACGAGCAAACCTATTAATAGAGCAACTGGAGGTAATTGCTTTCTCTTGCTTTCTTTTCTTCTTATCATTCAACTGGCCATGAATCTCCACGCAAGGATTCTGTAACTGATGTAATCAGTCTTGAAAGCCAGCAAACAAGAGCCCAAAATAATCTGTCAAAGCTGCTTAAGCCAACACCTCAGGAGGTGCATTTGTCAAAAAAAGAAAAAAAAAAAAAAAAAAAGTCATTTATTTAGCCCACAGTCCAGCCAGGGTTCTCTCTGTGTGCCAGTAGTTACACATATATGCATGGGTGTCTTCACAGAAAATCTCGGAGGACTTCCAGCAGCGTCTGGAGGACCAGCTGCAGGGGGCAATAGATGTATGTGGCCAGCTGGACCATGTTCAGAAGTTCATCACCTGGGCTACGACCCATCACTGCAGAAGCCCGGTGCTCTTCAGCAGGGCTCTGGTACGATGACAGGACAGTCAAAAGTCATACAATGCCTTCTTGCAACAAACACGTCCACACACACTCCTATGAGGAAGTAAAATAAGTTTAATGTTTCTTTGTATCTTCTTCGAAAACATTAACTCTCTGACATTTACACCACTTCACCACAGCACCTCCGTCCCCTGTGTTTCTGGAGTTACCCTAAGCCTGAAAAAATACTGAGGTTACATGGCTGCTTTTATTTCAGTTTGGCAAAGGAAACTAGTCATTTTAAACAGAAAGCCTGTGAGTTTGGAAGATGCAGACACTTAGCAGGCAGGGAGGGTTTGAAAAAAGACAAATGGCACAATAAAATGTGTAGGATCCAGTGTTGTTGGAGCTTAACTCATACGAAGCACAAAAAGTCAGAATATCTTCTTTCCTTTGCATCTGTTTTGACCGTTATATTTAAATTGGTCTCTTTTGATGCCTTTATAGATATACTATAGTACACTACTTGTATCCTCTTTTTAACCTAAACATATATCCACTGATGCTGCTAAAATGTTTAGCACAATGGGGGCTGGGTTGACCCAGTGCTTCAGGTGCAAACCACATAACTGCCAGTGTTTCAGTTCCTGGTAGAAGAATCAGTGTGTCTCATGTCCTCCCCTTTTTCTCACCATGTTGTTTGTCTCTTTGGTGACTATTAAATAAAGTCAAAAGCTTTAAAACGCATTGCATTCTGTGCTCAGAATACTTTGGCCAAGGCATTTTTCTGTCTTTGTGTGGTTATTGACCCTTTGGTTAGTTTAGTGCAGTTCTAAACATTTTACTGAAGCATTTTCAGACATGCTCTAGTAAAGTGCAGTACTGTGAGGTAATTGTTATAGACATCTGATTTCCAGCAGCTTGAGTTTCAAAGAAAGTTCAGAACTACTGTCCTTTCATTGCTGTGTAGTGGTGTCTTTTGAGCACACGTTTAATGTGTGCAATTTTACAATGGAGGTCAGCGAAGACACATTTCTGTTTTTCTTACATGTTTTCATATTGTTGCTGCAGATTTCACTCCAGATGCAGCAACTACTTGAGCCAGCACTCCACTCGGTCTCTTGGAGTCCATTGAAGATCAAATTCAACTGGGATGCTAGTTACTGGACAAAGCAGATTTCCTCTTTAGGTAAAATGAATGCTACTGAATCAAACTGACTATTATTACCGTACTTTATAAAAATGTAAATTAACATGTAAATAAGCCTCTTAATAAAAATATGAATAAAAAAGTTAAATGAAAGTAAATTTTTAAGTTTTCTTAAAAGTTTTTGAAATGTTTTAAAAATGTTTTTCAGGTTGTTTACAATGTGTTGAACATTGGCTACCTACTTATTCTTAGAACTTTAATTACACACAAAACAAAGTACTTTAAAATGTACTTTTATTTTATTATAATCCATATTATTTTTTTATTCATGATATATGACATGTGATTGATGTTCTGCAGGTCAGCTGACTGTTGAGGGGGGAAGCTGCACTTATCCTCAGGGTTTGGCCTGCTCCAGTATTATGGGACCTCAGTCCATCACCTGTCTGCCGCCTGTGTTCCACAGAGGACGAGAGCCAGGATGTGGGTACCAGGCCTGCTGTGAGCCGCAGATGTGTTGTCTGCATGGCATTCCCGCTCAGCCAGATCTGCACAGTCTGGACAAAAGTCAGCTGGAAGCCACACTTTGTAACTCCAGCTGTGTTCAGCCTGCCCTTATCTCTGCCTCCCTCCATCAGAACCAACAACTCCAGAAGTGCTGGGACACAGAGAGCTCCGCACAGTGTCCTCCACCTGCATCACCTGTCCCAGTCGTAGCACCCATGCAGCTCAACTACAGTCAAGGATCTACGTCACAGCCACAAGCTGCTGATTCTCAACCCCAATCTATGTCAAAATCTTATCTCTCTTACCACCAACACCAAAGAGACGTTCTTCCAGACAGCCAGGCTCAGCTAAGTGCAGACCATAGCAGGTCTGGCCAGTGTCAGGGGACGCTGTCGACCAGCACAGCTCTGCAACGGGAGCTCGGCCGCACAGCTGTGGACAGAAATGTGATGACTGATGAGAGTTGGGAGAAGGGACGCAGGGTGGAGGAGACTCGGGGGCAGCTGGATGAAGAGCAGCAGCAGAACAGGAGGGAGAAGAGTCCCGTGAAACAGCAGCAACTTCAGCAGCTCCATGTTCCTCCTGCAGCAGAGCTGAGAAAAGAGCAGCAGCGGACCGCACCTGCACTGAGGCTCAGAGATCACAGGGATGGCAAGGTGAGAGATTAAGTAAACACATGCACAACAAAAATAGATTTCAGGTTCTGTGTTTATTTCTTCATGTGAGAACTAGCACTTGACAAAACAAGATCATCACAAATCCTACCCAGTAGCTGTTTTGACACCTTTAATTGTTTAACTTAATTCTCTTCAGCAGAGAAAGTTGCCCAGTTGTCTGAGCAACTTAACGATTTCTTGTTCCTGCTGCCTCAAAAATTGAATTTAGTTATTGAAGTTAGTTGTTAACATTGGAAACAGCAGTAATCCCAGCACAGGGTTCATCTCAATGCAAGGCTTCTTTGTGGTAACTTTTCTTTGTGGTAACTTTTTAATGGTACAAGCACAAATGACATAAAAGCATAGGGAGTTTTGTAACTCAAATTAGCAGTTTGAACTAGTAGAGTTGATACTAGTTTTACATAAATTTCTATCAGGGATTGGCTCAATGTAAGTAGCAGTGTCTGACTGACTGACTGACTGACTGACTGACTGACTGACTGACTGACTGACTGACTGACTGACTGACTGACTGACTGACTGACTGACTGACTGACTGACTGACTGACTGACTGACTGACTGAGTATTACATACCAAAACCCATTTGCTTTTATATGGGGGCCATCATTGTATGCAAATAAAGCCTGTAACAAGTTTGATGTGATGATGATCTGCTAATGTCACACCAGTTTATTGATGTTGTGGCAAGTACTAGCTAAAAGTATTTGACCTGCACAAACATTATTCAGGCTTTGCCCATTAAATCAAGGACAACAATGTTGTTTTGGTTGTAATCAAACTTCATAGTTTCATGAAGTAAATCAAGCAGTGAACTGTATTTGTGAAGTTTTCATGTTTGCTTCTGATGAGCATCTCTGTTGCAATAAATAGAAAGGCCTTTGGTGGGATTTTGGGCAGCTCAGACTTCAGTTTTTCGTTTCACATGTGGTTCATCAGAGTTTCTATTAGCTCAAACAAACTGCTAACCCATCTCACAAGTCATGACATGGTAAACCATGCTGTGCTGTTTTTATACACTTCTCAAAAACCACAACGTATTGGTCAGAGCAAAGTGTACTTCCTATAAAACACAGATGTTCGAACACTTGCTCAGATAAATGCAAAGAAGAAAAGACTAAGGCAACAAAGTTTAATTCAACAGTTGTATCATGAAGTGATATTTAAGTCAAATCAAAAACCACCAATGGTGAAGTACTGAAATACTTTACTTAAAAGTATAAACACTATTGTGTAACACATACGTATATATAATTTAAGTATATTGTTGTAGCTATTAAACATTTAGTGCCATCTAATGGGAATGAGATTGCAGAATGAAACCTCGTGTGCACACTTCACACCCCACCCTGCTTGTTTCCGCATGCAAGGGAGGGTACAGTGGCCATCACCTTCAAAACAAAACATGATTTTCCCATTCTGGGCTACTGTAGAAACATAGTGGCATAACATGGCTGCCTCTGTGAAAGGGGACCTGCTTCCTATGTAGATTTAAAAGGCTCATTGTAAGATTAAGAAAATGCAACAGTTGGTATTTTCCAGTGATTACACACTAATGACAACATTTACTATATCCCATATTTTCTGCTAATATATTGCTCTAAAAATAACACATTGAACCTTTAACTGACATATATGCTGATAATTTGAGTTACCTTACATATTGTGGGGCAACTTGAAAATTTCCTACTGACGATAAGTAAAGGTTTATGATTACACTATATTTTATTTATATAACTGATTCCAAAAAGTAACTAATAAGTAAAGTTCTAAAATAAATGTAGTGGAGTTAAAGTACAATATTTTTCTCTAAAATATATTAAAGTCAGAGTATACTACACAACTGTACTGAAGTACAAAGAAACAGAAACAGGTAGGTAAATGAAGGAGTTTTATTTCTAAAATTTTGAAGTTTGAAGGAGTGATGGACTCAAGGCAGTATTAAGTTTTAATTAACATCCCTAGATGACTGAAACTAAAAGCAAAGCTATTTTAACACCACTATGATCACTTTGCACAGTTGACAGCTAGCCCGATAACAGATGCTGCAACACAATCCTGCTCCTGCTTTTAAAAAGAAAGGATGATGGGAACAAAGAGGTGCGCTGACAATTAAAGCAGAGTGTTCATAGCAATGTGTCCTAAAATCCAACCGAGCACCGCTCATCATAATCACACTTGATGCCAGAATTTTGAGCAGACACATAATCACCTCTTTAAAAATTCTCCAGATGCATGATTACAAGCATAAAGGTTTTCACACTTCCAAGTCACAGCATCTGAAAATGACAAAAAACCACTTGGGCGCAGTCATTTATGTACTTAACCTGGCATTAATGAATCACTAAGGGAATAGCGAGAGCTGCCATTTTGATTTTAGCTCTGGTTTGCACTTTAAGATAAATTCCTGCACACCCCACAGTTACACAGAGAAGGATTATAGTTTTTTTTTTTTTCCTAACCAGTCTGAATCCTGCATACCTCTCCCAAGGGGCATGGATCAGGTAAGTGTTTTAATCGCATGATACTTAGGAGCACGTGCTCGGTGTCAGCCTTGTCTGAATATGTATGATGGTACATTAGAAAAAGAAAAAAGAGGAAAGAGGGATGTGTTTTAAAAAAAAATGGTGTTAAATAATTTGTCAACCCTCCTGCTTACATTAGCTGGAAACACAGCTGAGGCGTTTAAAGGGGCTTTTGAGGACACTTGCATTAGTTAAATTCTAATATAAGAGAGGGGGAGAGAGTGGTAGTAAGCGATTTGCAGTTCTGGTTTAATCAAAGGGCCACACTAAACCCCTGATGGTGAATTTACATATGATAATTGGTGGTGTAACCAAACCTTTCATTCTCTGTACAATAAGTGTAATATATGCAGCTGTTGGGGCCAGTCTCCATGTTTGTTGAGATGCTTTGAATTTGAACCAGAATAAGCTCTGAGTGATGTTTTTGTTCATTAAGTGTGTGCCTGTGCATGTCTGCATACGTGTGTGTGTGTGTGTGTGTGTGTGTGCGTGTGTGTGTGTGTGTATGTGACACTCTATGTTGTTTCCACAACACACATCCCTCTTCTGTTTTCTCCTTTCTGTTGTTAATGGCACAAACAGGTGCATCTGTGCATGTGATGCATGTGAAACCCTGCTCAGTTTGGTATGTTTTCTGTTTCTGACAGAGATCCACATCCCTGGAGGTGTCAGTGACAACCCGCGACTGTGTATCAGATGTGCAGAGCGGCAAGCTCAGTCCTAGCTCAGTGTGCTCAAGGAGGAAGAGGCGCTCCCAGAGCATCCCGGCAGAACTGGCAACCCCATCCACCAGCCCTTACACTGAAAGGCCCACAGGATGCACTCACAGCCTAGAGGCAGGAGCTGCAAATAAGGTAACCCTGCATCAGAATATAATCACACTTGGGAAGGAACTGAGGCTCTGCTGTCAGATAGACTAGAAGTGATCACAGTTTAGATCTGTGCTTTCCACATGTGGGCTTTGGCAGTGCAAAGAAATAGTAATAATTGTGCTGTGCTCTCCTGCCATACACAGTTCCACAAAAATGCATCTATTACTCTAAAACTAACTTAGAGCAGGATATTTGTTTCACAACCTTGTACTGGAACACTCCATCATACACACAGTCATTATCAGAAGATGGGGTTGCTCAGTTGTCAATGAACTGTTAATTTACACATTTCAAATAGACTAATAAGGTTGCTTTTCCTCTGCCATTGAAGTTTGTGTTTACATGTTGCCTGTTTTTTTTCCCCAGTATGTCAGTATGGATCCCAGACAGAGGAGATCTTCAGATGGGGTGCTTTGTGTGGACAAGGAAACCTCATCTGATGCGAACCCCTCCAGAGACCACCGCTCTCTTCTTCTGTCCTATAAGATAGAGCCAGGTGCTGCAAAATATTATTCTACCATATGATGTTTTTTTTTTAATATCCTCCAAATGAAACAAAAGACTTTGTGAATACATGTACATTATGTTTCTCTTTTTAGAGCAATCTTTTACTTATGTAAATGAAGACACTGTTCATGAAGCCAAAGAGAAATACAGTGCATCAAGAAATGGCCCCAACAGGTGTGTAATAGCTGTCAAGTCATCATCTGTGCACACAAATTATGAGTCTAAGATATAGCTTATTCATTCTCCTCTACTTGCCTCTAAAGTAACAGAGATGTCCAGGAGTCGGGAAGGCCCAGGGTTCCAGTGGTTTGCTTAGAGCGTCTGAAAATACTGGTGTCTCAGCTCCCCCCACATGGACGACGGCAGAGTGACCCTTTACCTGCCAGCACAACAGAGACGACCCAACCCCCCCCACAGCAGAGAACCTGGAAGGATGCAGGGCCTGAAGTATGTCTGGTTTCTTTTCATTTCGTAGGGGAAAGGTGATCTAGTAAAAACATCAAAGCACTTAGACTCTCAGATGACTGAGAATCTGCACAGACATAGACTGTAAAACATTCTCAAATTAAAAGTTATAGTTATAGTCATTGTTTTATGCTTATGATTTTGCTTGGGTAAAATAAATTAAAAATAAATAAATTATGGTTTTTGTTAAGTTTGGACAAAGCTAGCCTAGCTGTTTATTGATGTTTCCAGTCTTTATGCTAAGCCAGGCTGACAGCTGCTGTACAGACAGGAAAGGGGCAACTATGTTCACTCAAATTTATGAATGTTGTTTTCTCTCATCTCCTGCTTCTCGGTTGTAAACATAGGGAAAATGCTCTGAGACCAGTAGGACCACCCTCTCACTCACAGCAGCACCATACTCAGAGCGACAAATCTGTGATCAGTCAGTCAGACATTCAAGCAACTGTGAGTCTGACATCCGAGAGAGACTCGGCTCTCATAAAGCATCCCTACAGCCCTCCACTGAACCTAAATATGTGCCACAGAGTTACTCTGCACTGAATCTGGACTCTGACTCTGATCCTAGGTCAGCTTCAGAACATGCACTTGGCTCTGGGGCTGATCCAGACCTACAGCTAGGCTCATATGCATCTCCAGATTCTGACCCAAATGCAGAGTCTTCATTTGAGACTGAAGATCCCGTTGAGGAGAAGCCAGTGGCTGCAGGAGAGACAGGGCTCTGCAGTGAAACCGATATTGCAGGGGATTCGGAGCTAAGTCTTGAATACGAGGCAGACCCAGAATCAGACGCAGGAGCGGGATCAGAGGATGGCCAGGGCCTGGATGCTGATGCAGAATCAGGAAATGCTGAAACAGATTCTGACATCCAGCCAGGATATGATTCCAATTTTCAGGCTGAGACTGATTCAGAAGTTGTATCCGATCAGCCTCCAGACTCTAATGGCTCTGTGGAGTCGGAACTAGACGTTGAATCTGAACCTGAACTGACAACTGATGAACCACAACCGCTGCGCTCTGACCTGGAAGAGGAGTCTCATATTGGACCTGGTCAGAGGCAGCTTCTGATCGCAAACCCTGTGCATCAGAGGGGGTCAGAGGAAGTCCAGCCTGAGCAGGACAGTGCAGAGATGGATAGTGAAGACTTCTGTGCTGTGTGTCTGATTGGAGGGGACCTGCTGTGCTGCGACCACTGTCCAAAAGTGTTTCATCTGTCTTGCCATGTCCCATCTCTACTAAGCTTCCCCTTGTAAGCTTCCTGGAATTTCTAGATTGAACATTATATTTTATTTATTTATGTTTTATTGTTAACTATACACCATTTCTTATCCTGTTCAGAGGTGACTGGGTGTGCAGCCTGTGCAGACATGTTGTGCAGCCAGAGGTTGAGTATGACTGTGAAAATGAAAGAACATCTGGAGAACACACATCAGCAAATGGACTGTCTGCATGTGACCAGAGAGTAGGTCATTTCATCAAGTGCATTAATAAGAATTGGTGTTTTCTATCTTCTTTTCCTGCATTTATAACAATTTTCCTTTATGCCTGGTTTAACTGTTTGTAGAAATGTGAGCGGCTGACTCTTCTGATCCTCACTAACATCCTGAGTTCTCCTTTCCACGAGCCTGTCAGTCCACTTGTGAGTGAACACCGCTTTCTTACAATCCAGTTACAGGAAAAGACACACATCATATCTAGCTTTCGTTATACTCATGGGAATACACATAAATAGTTTTCCTCATGCATACTGCTGTATTTGTGCACATCAGTAGGCTTAAACATAATCAAAGTTATGTTCATATTCTGTGCAGCTATTAAAGGAAAAAATGCAGTCAGTGTGAACGTCTACACAGAAAGTGTTTCAGCTGCATATTGCAGTTATCAGTATTGTGCCTGAACTACTGAGGGAACTAAAATGACTGGGTGGATTTTTCATGCAGGCCCGCCATTACTACCAGATCATCAAGAGGCCAATGGACCTGTCTGTGATAAGGGCCAAACTCAATAAGAGGAATACTCGAAACTATAACTCACCGGATCAGTTTGTTGCTGATGTCTATCTCATGTTCCGCAACTGTGCAAAATTCAATTATGTAAGTTATGTATGGGTGTATTTAATGTCTAATTTGTCTCACAGCTACAGTTGATATCATAATCACAGTTTAAATTATTCATATAATCCCTGTCAGTCAGTACTTCACTATCAGGAATCTGAATGTAATCCTTCTTTCTGTCTCTGACCACAGCCTGACTCCGAGGTGGCACAAGCAGGCCGCAGCCTCGAAGCATTCTTCACCTCCAAGCTGAAAGACGTTTTCCCAGACAAAGTTTTCCTTCCGGCTGAGGTGGACTCTGACAGCGATGAGTATGATGAGGCCTACAGAACTGCTGCCTGTGGTTTTCCTTGGCCAGAGAGAAGGGAGCAGTGCCATAGGAAACGGAAGAGACGGCACTCCCTCAAGTCGAGGAGACATCACTTCTAACTAGAGCTAAATGAAATGCAAACATGGACACAAATATGCTATATTTGTGTGTAATTACACAGTTTTCATTTAGTGGGGCATTAACAGTTTTTCTGTAATCTGAAAAGTAACCCTGTTTGGGGTTTGCAGTAATACAGCAGTGCTGCCATCCGATGGCAGCTGAAGATATTGGACTCATACTTCAACTACAGTGAAGTACATTACAGAAACAGAAAACAGATAAAAAAGTTTGTTTGTTGAGCTACTTCTGCATCCTTAAAATAAAGTTATAGTAATGAGATGATGCTGTAATTGTCATTTTATCAAATATTTTGGCTATTGATGATTTCCCCTGATGCACAGGAAAGTATTTGCTATTTACTGTATCTTACAGTCCTTACCTTTTGTTACATGGTTTATTGTACTAAGAGGATGTTGTGGTAACTATAGTGGTCTTCTGTACTTATTTTTTAGATAAACATAGGCCAGGATTATTCATAGCTCTTTGAAACTTTGATATTAGTTCTACAAATATGGTAATAATACTCACCATATTCTTAACATATTTATACATGTGTAACCGTATAGAATTTTATTTTACTATATTTGTCATTTGAATTACTACTTGATTGCAGGCAATTATCATAGGTTTGAATTTTGATATAATTATGTGTTTGAGTAGCTTTCTTTGAAAAGCAGCAGTAAATCCTATTCACTGTCTTTTCGACTAGAGTGATACAGAATGTGAGAGACTGAGATCACAATACCCAGTGTAAGAGCTTAACAGGGCATAAGAATTTTCTTTGTTAGAGATTTTAACATCCAGATCAAACGATTGCATTTAAATTTTATATTTAACCATACAGTAAATTAAGTTTGAGGTTACATTATGTAACATTTCTGTTTTACCTGTGCTTCTGCAAAATGTTATACTCCATATTCCATACTATTATCTAATCTTAGGCTTAATAAGAGTGTAAGATATTGATAACATTCAGTACTGCATATTATAAAGATGTTCTTTGCTGTTTGTAGCAGAAAGGAAATATGTAATCTTACAATACTTGCTGTTGTAGCACATTTCCTGTTTTTAAATATGCTCTACTTGCTTCCTGCAGCTTAAGATAGATTTTACCACACAAATTGTGTGTGCATCACTTGATCATCATCAAGACTAATGCATATACAGAATATTTAATGTTACATCCTTTGATATCAATAGATATAACATTTCCTTACGTATAAAGGGGGACTGATAAACTCCTGTTAATGTTTCAAAAGAAAAGTTTTTTTTTTTTTTAATTTTATACTGTAACAGTCAATTAATGCACATACATTAATATCAATTAAATGCATTCAAGAGAAAATAAAATTTCCTGTTTTTTTTTTTTGTCAATAGATAGATTTACAGCATTTGCCATGAGCAACCAGCACTCAAAACGTATTGCAGAACTTAATACATGTTTTACAGTTTTGGCAGACAGATATGGGATATTTTCCTGAAAGCAACCCCTATAAACATAGAAACCTTTTTATTTACATCAGATGTTTCGATTTGGATGTTGCAGATTTGAGGGAGTGTGGCATGAATAAAACAAGATTTTTGCCTCCCTATGAAAGCATCCTTGCAGTTTAATTGTGCTTGCACTGATTAAACTCAGATGATTCTTATTGAAATATCCCATGCCAATATCCTCCTCTGAAATAAATTGATAATAAATCCAGTTTTTGTTTGATGGTGAGTGAAGCAATGGAGCCTATACTGGAACTTATTACTGTACAGAGCTGGAGAGGAAGATTTGTTCATATTTCATAGCAAACTGTTTATACACACGGCATGAGTAGCATGCATAACTTATTTTCATATAATACTAAGTAAACAAACATATAGCAAATAACAGTTAACAAATAAATATTCCTACTAATCTAATGCTAAAATTAAGAATATGTTGTCTGTGAATGAAGATAACAGTGATTGGGAGAATGGGAAACTAATTTTAAACTGAACACAGCTGTTAACAGGCATCTCTACTGTAATATCTTGAACATAACTCATAATAGTAAGTTAAGTTGTCTGGGAAACATGAGAGAAGAAGCGATTTAACACACTGGACTCTTAAACACAGACATGATGTCACCTGCTGTCTGCCCCTGAGGCACCCAGGAGACAATGTTGGCTCCTGGCTCACGTCACACACAAGAAATTGTGGACAAATGATTTGAAGACTGCATGAATGTTTCAGTACATGTAAAACAAGAATGCAATTGTGTCTTAAATTTATGTTAAGTGTTCACAACAGCAAATAACTAATTTACATTGGATTTGGTATGTCTAACCGTAGATCTTTTTATATTAGTTACAAAATAGATAAAGGGCTTATTTTATTAAATACATTCATTCCAAGTGAAAAATCCCTGGTCGTTTGATAAAATGTTTTTAAACGAAAATAAGACAGAAATAACAAAGATAACCCACTTATTTCAGAGGCTATCCATGTTGCAATTTAGCATTCATGTTTTAATATGATGTAAAAATTCTTATTGTGTATTTAGGAACAATTATAAAATGCTGTTGTTACTAGCATTGCCCTGCTCATTTCCTTTTTTATTTCCATCTGTGTTTCTTTTTCAAATAACTCATATAGCAATAAGTCAAAGGTGTTATATGTACACTGTTTTGGTCAGGGGGCATCTTGAAATGTGTTATTCTCCAATAAAGTAGACATAATAATAATGAGATACATAATAAATATAAAAATAACAGACTGAAATATTATAAGGGAACTGAATGAAAAATGAAAGCTGAGAGTTGTGGGCCTTGTTGAGGTCAACTGACATGTTACATTTTTAACATGCACTTGCATATTATAGTACGCAACAACAACGTCCTAATATCCTGACTATCCTTTCTAAACTGGCTATTACATTTCCTGTAAATAATTACCTTATTTACTGTATTATATTTCTAATCATCTGAAAAGTATGTGTGGTAGAAAGAGCAATTCAGGCTATATGTGTTTATGTTCAAGACAGATGCTAACAGAAGCATAAAACTAACATAATACTAGAATACCAATCCCTTGACTGATGATGGTAAATGAAAACTGGTAGTTTAACTTCTCTGGAGGGACTATGGATGGATGGATGAATGGATGGATGGGACTTTTCAAATGTCTCGGTTGTGTTTTAAATAATGATAGTGTGAGCAGCTTACATTTAATGCAACCACAAGGGGGCACAATCCAGTGTCTTCATGTGCCGGTCCCAAGTCCAGGTAAATGCAAAGGGTTGTGTCAGGAAGGGTATCCGACATAAAATCTAAGCCAAATCAAACATGCGAATCACAAATATGACTTCCATACCGGATTGGTCACGGCCCAGGTTAACAACGACCGCCACTGGTGCTGTTGACCTACAGGGTGCCAGTGGAAATTGGACTACTGTTGGTCGAAGAAGGAGAGGAGGAAGGCGTGTTCGTAGGCAAAGAGAGAAGAGGAAGGGCAGGAGTGTAGGACTTAGAGTGGGGACTTTGTCAGGGAAAACTAGAGAGTTGGCTGATATGATGGAGAGAAGAAAGGTGGATATCTTGTGTGTTCAGGAGACCAGGTGGAACGGTAACAAGGCCTATAGATTAGGAGCAGGGTTCAAGCTGTTTTATCATGGTGTGGATGGAAAGAGGAATGGAAGAGGATTTTGCTAGGAATGTTCTGGAGGTGAAGAGAGTGTCAGATAGGGTGATGAATCTGAAGCTGGAGGTTGAAGGTGTGATGTTGAATGTTGTCAGTGGTTATGCCCCACAGGTAGGATGTGAGTTAGAAGAGAAGGAGAAATTCTGGAGGGAGATGGATGAGATGATCAAGAGTATCCCTAGTGGTGAGAGAGTGGTGAGAGAGGGAAACAGAGGTGACGAGGAAGTGATGGGTAAGTTTGGTATGCAGGACAGGAATGCAGAAGGACAGATGGTGGTAGACTTCGCAAAAAGGATGGAAATGGCTGTAGTGAACACATTTTTCCAGAAAAGGGAGGAGCATAGGGTGACATATAAGAGTGGAGGCAGGAGCACCAAGTTGATTACATCTTGTGCAGACATTTCAACCTGAAAGAAATCAGTGACTGCAAAGTAGTGGCTGGGGAGAGTGTAGCCAGACAGCATAGGATGGTGGTGTGCAGGATAGTCATCCTACAGTACAGGGAGATACAGTACAGGGAGATGGAGCGTAAAGTGAAGGTAGAGGTGGCAAAGGCCAAACAATGGACGCATGAGGATTTGTATGATAGGTTGGACACTTTGGAGGGAGAGGTGGATTTGTACAGGTTGGCGAGGCAGAGAGACAGAATTGGGAAGGATGTGCAGCAGGTTAGAGTGATCAAGTACAGGGATGGAAATGTGTTGACAGGTGCCACAAGTGTGATGGAAAAATGTAGGGAATAATTTGAAGAGTTGATGAATGAGGAAAATGTTAGAGAGCACAGAGTAGAAGAGGTGACTATTGTGGAGCAGGAAGTAGCAAAGATCAGTAAGGATGAAGTAAGGAAGGCGTTGAAGAGGATGAAGAGTGGAAAGGCAGTTGGTCCTGATGACATACCTGTGGAGGTATGGAAGTGTTTAGGAGAGGTGGCAGTAGAGTTTTTGACTGGGCTACTTAAGATCTTGGAGAGTGAGAGGATGCCTGAGGAATGGAGGAGAAGTGCACTGGTGCCCATCTTTAAGAACAAAGGAGATGTGCAGAGTTGTGGAAACTACAGAGGAATAAAGATGATGAGTCACACAATGAAGTTATATGAAAGAGTAGTGTAGGCTAGGCTGAGGTCAGAAGTGAGCATTTGTGAGCAGCAGTATGGTTTCATGCCAAGAAAGAGTACCACAGATGCAATATTTGCTTTTAGAATGCTGATGGAGACGTACAGAGAAGGCCAGAAGGAGCTGCATTGTGTCTTTGTAGATTTGGAAAAAGTGTATGACAGGGTGCCGAGAGAGGAGCTGGGGTTTTGTGTGAGGAAGTCTGGAGTGGCAGAGAAGTATGTTCGAGTGACAGCGGCACTGAGAAAAAGACAGGAGGTAGAGCTGGAGGTAGCAGAGCTGAAGATGTTGAGGTTCTGTCTGGGAGTGACGAGGATGGATAGGATCAGGAATGAGTACATCAGAGGGACAGCTCATGTTAGATTTTTTGGAGAAAAAGCCAGGGAAGCCAGATTGAGATGGTTTGGACATGTTCAGAGGAGGGACAGTGAATACATTGGTAAAAGGATGCTGAGGTTAGAGCTGCCAGGAAGGAGGCCTAGAGGAAGACCAAAGAGGAGGTTCTTGGATGTAGTGAAGGAGGACATGAGGATAGTTGGTGTGGGTGAGGAGGATACAGAGGATAGGGTTAAATGGAGGCAGATGATTCGCTGTGGTGACCCCTGAAGGGAGCAGCCGAAAGGAAAAGAAGAGCAGCTTACATTTACTTTCAACACTCACTCAATCTGACTAATTGTATCATATTATTGAATGTGACTTAACAAAACCTCTTTTTCAGTCTTTTTCATTTTGGTTTGAAATCAGTGATGTGCACATTTTACCATCAGTCATATTTATCTCACAGGCTGGCTGACTGCAATAGAAATGCAGTTAGTAGAGAGGTATGACTATGACCTATTAATTAGCTTGTTTGCTCCCTCTCAGCACCACAATAATTATAGTAATCCCTGTTTCATTTCACTAAAAGTGTTTTCATTCACTGTATTGATCTCCCCATTTGTAATTTAAAAGAACATATTTTATTTTTATTGAACTTAAATATTTGATACATGATCACAGGTGGAAATAATTGTTATATCCTTTTGTGTAATAAATTGTTGCTATTGTCTTCTGTGCCATGGAAAATATACCAAACGTTACGAATTTCTGATTTGGTTTGATGGTATTTGTAATATTATCCAGTACATCAAAGCATACACATGCTTTAAAGGATTATGTTGTGACTATTAAAATAGTATAATTCTATGTGTTTACTGTAAGCACACATAGGTTTCTTTTCCCTCTTTGTTTTTAACTATATTTCTCATCACATACATTTCTTTTGTAGTAGGTTGAAAATCAAGTACCCTATCAAACTATGTTTAAAACTTTTCTTGTTTTCTGTAATCAGATCAGTAGATCTGTAGATGAGCAGATATATCCCAGTATGACTTCATACTAGGATATATCTACTGTACTTGGTAGAGTCTAATTTTATAATCATGCTGAGCCAGTAACAACCCAAGTACACTGGGTTTAAGACATTTTTGAACTTGGACTGGAGAAGCTGCCCTACAATCAAACATGTAGCAGCACAACAACATTTCTGATCATTTACTATTTGGACTTGGATGTAATTAATCGACAAAGAATTGATGCATATTGTTTGAATGCTTCAATTTATAATGGAATAAATGAATCAATAGCACTAAAGTAATATAGTAGTAATATAATATAATAATAAGTATCAGAGTACTAACTCTTACTCTCAAGGAGCTCTGTCCACTAGATGGAGACTAAGGACCAAGCAAAACCCAGGGTGGATTCCTTTCCTGGTTTGTATCTAATATTCAATGAAGTTTACATATTAAAGTGTTCAGTCACATTTATCACCGCAATAATTTTTTTCATTTTCAATTCAAATTTAACTCAAATGATAGCGGACTTTTGTGAAAATGAATAGCGTTAGTAACATTCTTCTTATTCTTCTGCTCATATACAAAGACTTCAAGATTATACTTCCCTTACATCTAATAACTTTTTCAGCTTACAGAAAGAGCTATCACAGTATTTTACTGCTTTGAACTAGGATACAGGGGAAACAAAAAAGATGTAGTGACACGTACAAACGGCAAAGGATCACGATCTCTTTGCAGACTTCATCCAATCTTTTTTTCAGGGTTAGTGTTTCTTTTCTCTTTCTATTTATGGGCTCGCGGTTTCTACAGTACACCCTCGTGCCTTGTTGTACGTATATAAGCTAAAGTTCAAATAAAAAATGTGTTAAAAAAACACGTCTACCCGACGTCTACTTTAGTTACGTCAAGTGGACACCATGGTCCAGCCACTAGGGGCGCTGCTGATCCAGGAAAAGCCCCGTTCATTCACTGGAGATTTGTCCTTCTTCGCTTTCCCTAGTCACTCATCAAAAAGTTTTTGCGTGGAGACAAAGCTGCTGAATGAAAATGATCTGTTATAAGAGGTAAGAAACCTTTGTTGGATTTTTATAACGGCTGTTGTCACATTATGCACAAACTATTTTAAAATACGTGTCGTTTTGGACGTTTTTATTAGTTGGTATGTTTTAAGAGCAAACGTTTGCGCAACTTGGTTGTCATGACAACGTGTACCTCTGGGAATGCTAACGCTATCTAAAACGGCTTTTTTGTTTTTGTTTTCTTTAGGTTATTTAGTTTTGTTTTGATAATTAGCTATATGTTTTAATAAGAGTCGTTTAGTTTGTTGTCACGTTACAAGTTAGTCAACGGCAGACAAACGGCAGAGACCAGTTCTATCTCTTCAATATTAGCTAAGAGTATTATCTCATTTAATGTAACGTTAGCTAACTAACCACGTTAAATAGGCGGTTTTAGCTATCATAAACATAATGAGCTAGCTCATGTTATTTAAAGGAGCTGATGTTTTGGTACATTGGCACACTAACCGAGGGCCATAACTCGGTTAGCTGTTAGTTCGGGTTAGTCAGAAATGTCATGATATACTGCCACATAGCGTTAGTTATGTATTCAGTTAACGTGACTAGCTAGTTTTATAATTGCTGCTAGCATGGCAGCATGTGTTTCCATGATATAGCTAGTGTATGTCATTCAGCTGATAATCTTGCATACTGTAGTTAAGACTGTAACACTAACTGAAAAATGATAATGTATCACTTTTGAGTAAGTTAAATGGGATTATATTTGTAACTAATCGTTTCAAATCGGAAAAGTTGGTTTGTTTTGGCTACTTAAAAACATTTTTCGTGAAGAGCGCTATCTCCATCACCTTGGCAGGTGGATAATGAATGATTTATAAGTGCAGGTGTAGACATCTGTGTATTTTGATATGAATGTGCTGGCTTCTCTCGGGAATGTTATTGAAGTGAATTAGATTTGTTCTTGTTTCTGCTATGGCCTACATTTTTCTAGATGTCTGCCCTCCTAGCTGAGGCTGAGCCCAGCAAGGGCAGAGATTAGCCTTAACCAGGATTAAACCAATGAGAAAATTTGAATTTGTTGGCCCTTATCTCGTAGCAACATGTGGAGTGCTCTGAGCAAATGGCAAATTTGATCTTTTGCTTCCTTTTGGCAAAGCATGTTTTCTTGCCAATAGACAGTTATCAAACATGACCATTGAAGACTGGAGGAATTCTTGGAGGAGCCTTTAAATGATTTGTTTATAGGAACACTACATGCATCACTTGTTTGCTGAGTGTACAAATAGGAACATAAGGCACCTCCTTTTTGTCAGTCCTGTAGTCCATCAGCTGTCAGGTATACAGTCACAGCTCTTTAGTTAGTCTGTTGTATGCTTTAACAGCTTAATGTTGATATGTCACTGGTATATTATATTTAGACCACAAGCTTTGATAATCTCTCTGCATAATATTAAGATTCACCCCGTAATTTAGTGAAGTAGATGGGCTCTATATTTGCATTCTAAACATGCAATTTCTTGCCTCATCAGGTAATGTAATTCCACGCTTCATTAGGACTGTGAAGTTTATCATTTGTCATCAAAGGCAAGCTGTCAATAAATGATTAAGTTTCACATGAGGAAAATGTAATATTTGGGCTCAAGCTTAATGGATAGAAGTGTACATTTTAATTGCAGTTAGTAAGATTTTGTTTTTGTTTGATTTTCAAGCTTTATTTTAGCAGCTGCCTGTTACAGCTACAGGCACTGTCATTAGAGAGCTGCTTAAAGCTCAATTTATTCAGCTATTTATGCCATTAAAGAAAGGAAACATGTAAAGTAAAATAATTCAAATGTGTAATATGATGGCCTGGTTGAAAGTGAACATTGGTAGCTGCCATTACTGTGTGGGATACACCACTACTGATTTTCACAGTCCTTATTGCAGATGGGGAAAAAACTGTTCATGAAATGAGATGTTTTGGTGGGCAACGATCTATAGATGCAGAAATGGTTGTCAACCAGCCTAATTTCATATTGACTGCCTTATTGATTAATCAAACAATTATTGCACATGAGAACAGACACCTTGTATACTGTCTTCCTAACTTTTAAACAGTGTGCCAGCAAGCATTGGAATACATTCATTATAAAGTTTTTGAAATGTATTCCCAGGGTCAAAATATACTAAGTTTTAAATTTGTTGTAATTAAGGTGGCAATCCATGTAATGAGTGTTTAAGAATTAAGGAAAGGAAAGTTACACAGGATCAGAGTCATTCTTTGTATGTCCATGC
This sequence comes from Mastacembelus armatus, assembly GCF_900324485.2. Classification (NCBI taxonomy): domain Eukaryota; kingdom Metazoa; phylum Chordata; class Actinopteri; order Synbranchiformes; family Mastacembelidae; genus Mastacembelus; species Mastacembelus armatus. Next base: position 10,110,992 of record NC_046635.1, on the reverse strand, counting down.
ACCCTTTATGTCAAAGTTAGTTCTTTCACAGTATGCCTCACATTCACAGTCATTACTGTCTGACAGAATGATGGAAAGATGAGGGATGCATGGGCGTAACTTGTGATGAACTGTTGGCTCCTAATTACTTCCTGCTGAACTGAAGATGTGGCAAATTCGGTGTAAAAGGTGGACCTCAGCCTGATTTTATGAGTTCAGTCGTATACTTAATGTTTGCTCGTCTTTCAATGTGTCTGTTAGTGAAGAAAGGCCATTATGTGTTGACACTGTTAATTATTGCTATCTACTGCTATTTATTCATGTTTTACCAAGTTTCCTTTTCAATATTTTACATAGTAAATAGTTCTATATTTATTATTTGATCAATTTTGGTAATACTCTATCTCTGAGTTACAGTAAAAAAGCCAATAAAAAGACTGTCTTTCACGGATTTGATGTTAGTTTAACAATTTGGTCATTTGACAAACACCATTGTCCATCTAAGCAACGAAAAGATCATGTTCTTGTGGCAAACATTTTTAACATTAAATAGGTTTCATTTGAATATCGATAACTGTATTTCAGATATCTAAAATTATAGTTTGACTAGACAAAATTACAATGGAACAAGTCACAATTTTAATTCAAGATAACTACAATTACATTCTGACTAGTAGGAATGACAATTTAAGATACCTAGTAAGAACTGTCCATTGACTTGAAGATATCTACAATTGAATTTTGACTATTGACAATGTAAATTCCAGATATCTATAATTACATTTTGACTAGTCAAAAATCAAATTACAGATATCTTTAATGGACTTTTAAGTAGTCATAATTCACACGTAAAATATATCTTAAATATCTTTTTGGATATCTAAAACTAATATATTACTAGTTACTAGTAGATATCTGAAATTGCAGTTCTGACTAGTCACAATTGTAGATATCATCTGTCAGTTAAATAAATGCTAAAATGGTGCAGTGATGTTGGTGACGTAATTTCGGGTACCCAAAAGGGAATAGTGACTAGTCAAAATGTAATTGTAGATATCTGAAATTGTCATTCCTACTAGTCAGAATGTAATTGTACATATCTTGAATTAGAATTCTGACTAGTCACACTGTAATTTGGACTAGTCAAAATGTAATTTTAGATATCTGAAATGCAATTACGGATATTTAAGTGAAATCTATTTAATGTTAAAACAGTTTTCCATATATATCTGTAATTTAACTTTTGACTAGTCAAAATGCATTATATTACAGATATCTGGAATTCATATTGTGGATAGTCGAAATTCTGTTGTAAATATCTCAAATTAATTTCAATGAACAATTCTTATTAGTCAAAATGTAGTTGCAGAAATCATAAATTACAGTTTTGACTGGTCATAAATACAGATATCTTAAATATGAATCCTGTCAACCTATTAATGTTATAACCTATTGATGTTAAAATGGGTTGCCATATGTTCTTGTCACTGCATTAACTCTTGAGTGTTTGGGTAGGGCAACTCCACCAAGGAGTGGTGAGATTTAGGTAGAGGTACTGTGTGTAAATGTATTAATCAAGATTCAAATGCAGTAGGCATAATTCTTGTGTGCACTGGGCCCAAGTCTGTACTTTCTGTTTTTTTGTTTTTTTTTTTGCCTACAGCCATTCAAGTCCTCTGTCTGGGTTTGTGCTTTGATGCAAGCGCTAGTGTAAATGTTTTAAGTTAAAAGTTAAAACAGAAACAGTTAACAAATTTATTTTGTGTTTTGACTTGTGGTTTGACCTGTACCTTTAGAAACACAACTCAAGAGATTGCAGATAGGTAACCCCAGACTTAAAGTAATTCAAAACCTGTGTCTGTTAGTGACCCTTTTTAAGTTCAGACCTCTCACCCTGCTCTGACCCTGTTTTCCTATTTCCTTTGCATTAAACATCTGGGGCTAAAGACTGGACACCTCTGACATCGAGATACATGAGGTGCACAGGGCTGTCCTCCTCCTCCAGTCACTTTAAGTCCCCAGTGATACACCTATCACATGCCTCTGTCTTCCACAAATGAGCTGTGATTGAGGTGATTGGAATTTCCAGAGGCTGTCACAATCGTTTTGATTGGAAAATAGACAGGAGATAATGGGAGAGACAGGCCAGTTATGAGAGCCCTGTCAAAGCTAAAATAATGCGTCAAAGTGAAGAGGTTAAAGACACTGCTTCCTTGTTAATAATTAATTGCTGTGCGTGTGGTGGATCCACTCCATTGGCCCCAGTCATCACTTGATAATTGCTTTACATTTAATTTGGCTTTAGAGGCTGTTTTTCAAGCTGGGTAAATTGTGCTTAAAGTTAATATGAGCTCAGGAAGAAGACAACCGTTTGGTCATAAAAAAGTGACAACTTAGACTAGAGGAAGTAAAGATTCAGTGATTCTATGCACTGCTTCTTGAAGTGTAAGATTTAAACTTTATAAGCCAACTCAAAAATAGTGTCCTAAGTACTAGTGAAATAAGCCTCAAAATATTTTCCTAATTACTTGGTTTTTTTTTTAACTTGATGATCGTCTATTTTCTAGTAGTACATAATATAATGTTTTGAATTACTGACAATGAAAACCATACTGGCAGCACGGTGGATGGTGTTTAGCATTGTTGCCTCACAGCAAGAAGGTTCCTGGTTCTAAACCCAGCCGGGACCTTTCTGTGTGGAGTTTGCATGTTCCCCCTGTGCTTGTGTGGGTTTTCTCCAGGTACTCTGGTTTCTTCCCACAGTCCAAAAACATGTATGTCAGGTTGATTGGTGACTCTAAATTGCCCATAGGAGTGAGTGTGAGTGTGTGAGGTTGTTTGTCTCTATGTGGCTCTGTGACGGACTGGTGACCTGTCCAGGGTGTTCCTCTGCCTTTCACCCAAAGAGAGCTGGGATAGGATCCTTGTGACCCTAATTAGGAATAAGAAGTTATAGATAATGGATGAATGGAAACCGTACTGCTCATTTTGTATAATAAATCTTTCTTTACAAATGGTGGCCTCTCAGCTAGTACTGAAACACATCACACAAATCACAGAAAATGTATCATTGTAATAGATCATAATCATCAATAGTAAAGACCAATATAAGGAAAATAAGTTCTCAGATTTTTTTATGCATCTATTTTGTCAACTATGAATTTTCATTGTCATAGACCACCTGATTATCTTGATTAGGAATTTCAGACAGATAATGAGTTTCTTTTCCTTCTATCTCTAGATATGAGAAGCAGATGTTACTGAATTAGACATGGACATGGTGTCCATTTGCACCACCAGGGACACATTGGAGAGGGATCTGCCCATAATGTGCCTTGAGAATGATGCTGAGCTCCTGGTATGGAGTGCTTCTATACAGTTCTGTGTTATGATGTGGGGCTCACCAGTGAAGAGGTCACATGCTCACTGGTGACCTCTATAGTATACTCTGTGTACACCAGAAGAAGCTCAGACCTCCCTTTACTGCTGTATAACACCCCCCTTCATTGGGGAAGTTGACTGCTCCTTTTGCCAAATTCAAAGCAGCCACTGCTCAGCCTTGCATGCACAAAGATAATGATCAAGTTAATTAGACCTGAGATTGAACGAACTGCAGCAGCAACTTAATCATTTGTAACTTGATTAGAAATACTACATTCTGCAACTCCAGAGACCAGAAAAGTTTCAGTATTTTTGAGAGCTTGAAATTAGGATTTACTTCAGAATTCAAATCTTGAACAAAGACACAGTGTTTTATGTAATCCAAAACAATGAAAGATCCATAAGTCTTAAGAAAAGCTCAAGGGAAACGGTCTGTTGTCTCTGACTGACAGTGAGCAGGCGGTAGATTACAAATGTATTAATGTTTTCTTTCTTTTCTGTCCCCACAGGAAATTTATCAGTTTGGAAGGAAATTGGGTAAAGGTAGCTTTGGAGTCGTTTTTGAAGCCACCCACATTGAGACACAGACACAATGGGCTATTAAGGTGGTTAGGAGACCAGCAGTGAGTGCATTTGGCATCCCTCTGGGAAGCCTGTTTTTTAATGTGATAAAAAGTTACAGTAATAAAAGAGTTTATTGTTTAGAAAGAAACAAATGGGCATAACTCAACTGAAACTCCATCATCCTTGATTTGACTTTCTGTCACTTCAGGCAGGAAACTCTAGAGTCAAGCTGCTGGAGCAGGAAATAAACATTCTCAAACAAGTAAATCATGCTTACATAATACACCTCAAGGAAATCTACAACTCGGCTCATGTAAGCATTGCTGTCCTTTAAATAACTCAAAGTAAGCCTAAGTGGGTTGTAATGCCTGTGATATACAATATCAAAATACATATTACTAATGAGAACACACAAATTGATTGCAAGGTGAGATACATTTTCTCTGTTTTTAGAAGGTATATTTGGTTACTGAACTGTGCACTGGGGGTGATCTGAAACAGATGCTACAAAAAAAGAAGTTCTTTACAGAGGACCAGACAAGGCATGTCATCTGTAGCTTAGCTGATGCCATTGCCTACCTTCACAAAAGAGGTAGGGTCATTCTGCAAACTGATATTTTGATAGTATTAAAATCGTCTTAACGGTAGCAGAAAAGTTTGTTTTCTTGGGGTTGTCTTGTGGTGTGTTCAGTACACTGTGAAATCACTGTCTAAGGCGTTTACAGGTGTGACAACACCCAGGTGTCTCTGTTGCAACAGATATAAAACTAAAATACTACTATTGTGCTTGTTGTCAAGCTGCTTTTTAATATTGTTACCATAATTCAAACTATAATGTGGAACAAGTAGTACAGCATTATATTTTTTATGCTTTAAGTACACAGGTGAAATTAGGAAAACACCTAAGGCATGGTTCACACTGTGCTTTAAATAAAGTGTGCTTCAGTTAAGTTATAATAGTACTATAGTGCTTTTATTATACTCATATTGAGTTGCCCTCAATGATGTGATATTCTTTGCCATTATGGCTTCCAGTCATTATGGAAGTGCAGCTCATTTGGATAAAAAGTAGTAACAAACAGCTGCCAAGAAAAAAACATAATAAACATTTTAATTAAATCTATGTGTTTTATTTGGAAATGCCATTTCCCTTTTTAATGGTGAAATCTGTGGCTAGAGGTAATTTAGGACATTGGCTGTAATGGCAATAATACATCACTACATGTGGCTAATGACTAATTTACAACAAGCTAGGGAGCCATACTGATTAATAGGTGTGATTTTACATGGAAAATCCGATTGTGCAAGTTTTCTCACCTCTGTTGGGACTAATGATACTAATGAGAAAGCACTGGTTTTGAATTAGCTAACTAGAAACCTTTTTGTCAAATGAAAAATCATGAATGCCCTTCAACCTAACTTTGTTTGGGGTCTATCATATCATATTGCTAGCCTTTTTCACCTTAGCTGCCATTTATCACATTTAGCTTTTAGTCTTAGCTCTACTTAGTGTGAGCTGTGCTTCAAGCTTTAAAACTAACACATGCTGGTGGCAGTATGGTACAATTTTTCAAGCACATGTAAATATGAACACTATTTACACACAAATGATTTGTCAGCATGTTACCAGAAGGATTTTTTAAGAATAAAACATTTATTAATATGAGATGGATGGTTGAACTGTAGCATTGAACAAAAAAATATTATTTTGATAAAGAAAAAAAGAACACTTTCATGTGTTTGTTTCATTCAAACTAGTTTAACCAGTTTAACTTAGCTTTCACGCACCAACAGTGTTGCGTTGTATAATTGGTTGCTTCAGACAGTGCAGTGAAGAATATTGTCCAAGGCAAATGCCACTAAGTTTTATTAACAAGGCCCCGATCCTGGCCTACTGTGTACAAGATAAATAGCCCACTTTGTAAGAATGTATGACTGACATTAGCCAATCATTTTGCAATAAACTCATTACAGACTTTATTTTTTTTATTTTAGTACTCTCCAGTTCTTTTTTGTCATATTATATGAGGAAAAGAAACCAAAAATACTGTTCTGTAATGTGATGAATATATATCTCATATCCACTCTCCTCTAAGCTCTGTTCTGGTCATCAACCACCAACTTCAGAAGGAAATATCTGGCTGTCCAGCCACAGCTACTGCAGAGTTGTGTTGTCAAACTTGGTGTATGCATCACTGTGACCATTTGATAAATTGTTAATTTGAAGACATTCTTATTAATACCTATAACAAAAACTAATTGTGTAAACGTAATTGTCATATACACCTAAGTTACATTTGTGTAAAGGCGTTTCTCCTCATATCTTTCAGATATAGTGCACCGGGACTTAAAACTTGAAAACATTCTTGTGAAAAATCCTCCTGATAAGAAGGTTGATGGCAGGATTAATATCAAGGTAAGATGGTGACACAAACCTTGAAACTTTTCATCAATGCTTGTCATTCATACTCTGCTGGACAAGTCCCTGCTGGGCACTTTTTTCTTGTATCTCCTCTATATTTAGTAAAGGCTTTAAATGCTACTCATTATTACAGACTCCCTCTGGTGTTCCCTTATACACCTTCATAGAGAGAAACCTGGCTGTATCTTTGAACAAATTACCAGCTGAGCACAGCGTGTGCAGTGTGCATTGACAATGAGCAAGACAAAGCAAATACCTGGTGTGTGAGCTAAAACAAGACTAGGCCACAGCATAAATGCTCCTGTCTCTCTCTGTTTTTCTTTTTGTCTTATACACATACACAAAGGTCCACATATTGAATATATTGTAAGAAAGTGGTGTCATGGCACAACATAAACAGCTTTCATTTCACAGGAGTTAGTCTTCTCTTCTGGATTGTTTTTTCTTTTTTTTGCTTTTGACAACAACGTGATATCCCCTTGAAATATGTGAATCCATCTAGCCTTAACGGCTATGTAGCTCTTCGTATAATTCTTCAAAAATCATTGTTTGTTCTTTTTTAATATTTATTGTATAAGTGCATCTTAACTACAATTATTTGTATCACCTCTTTCTTAAGTGCTATTCTCTACCTAGGTGACAGACTTTGGATTATCTGTGCAGACACATGGTGTAGGGATTCTGAACATAATGATGGACATCTGTGGGACTCTTCACTATATGGGTATGACACCTGTCGCTGCAGGTCATGCAGATGACCTCAGGGAAAGTGCTTTGCTTTGTTTGAGTGAGTGGAGTAGTAGCATGTTTTACTATATTTTTTGGTCTACCACTAGAGAGTGCTAAAGTTGGAAACTCATTTTTGGAAATATTTAAACTCAGATTTCACGAGCAGTCCTTGTTTTGTTCATATTGTGTGCTCTACTAGCATGCTTACATAACTGTCAATCAAATAGTTCAGTAATACAAATGTGCATGGAAACTCCAATATGACATGCATTGGTTTCATGCTCTTCAACTGATGGTGGTGGAGGTAACATCCCAACACTATCGGAATGTGCTGGAAAAAGGAAGGGGAGAAGGCCCCTACCTGATGTTATGCATATAAACAATGCAGGTTTCAGTGTTTTGAAAGGTTTGGCTTTGAGAATGTTGTATGGGAATGATGCATTCAACGTTTTGGTAAGGCAGCAATGATACAATGGGGGGATACAATTTACTAAGGTTTTATGGCTCATTTTTTTGACGCGAAATAGTGAAAATGCATGTGTTGTTATTTACTAAGGGACTGCAATGGGATTTGTGGTGGAAAAATAAGAAAAGCAGCACCCCTGGAAGTTACATGTTTTAATGTATACTAATCCCCTCAGCACTCGATTTACCACCGCTGTGGTAGAGGGAATTGTAGTTAATATTTAACATCAGGAGAAAGCAGGTTTCAAATTTGTGGCACAGCGGCAGCTGTTATTTATTTGGTACGTCACTGGTGGGAAGAAGATGTTTTTACATCATGTCTCTTTTTGGGATGCCAGGGGAGAATGTGAGACTTTCACACTCAGGTCAAGCCAATCTTCAAATAAAGAATGGAATGAAAGATGATTAGAAATACTTTTCTTGGTTTCTTAATCCAATACTCATGTTCAAAAGCAGTAAACTTAAACTTTCCTTTCCTCTCCTGTATGGATCGACTTAAACTCCATGTTGATCCATACATGCCCAATATATGCATCAGTGTATTCAAATAAACACTGCTGCAGCTGTGCTAATTTACATCATTAGTGCTGGTAAATACATTGCTAAATTTAAAAATTGCATTGATTAAATATTTTTCACACCTGATGAGAATTTATGAAAGATTCAGTGAATATCTCCTAATGTGTTTGATGAGAAATATCTTTACTTTGGGAATTGCAGTCTAAAAAGTTGATGTGTTACATAAAGACAGGGGTAGCTGACCTGCAAAACATTTATTTCTGGGTTGCGTTCTTGTTCTTGTTCTCCACTTTTATTGGTAAATTGCTACTATTTATGGCTCACTACTGCCACCAGCTGTGCATTACTTAAAGTATGGGATTTGGTTTTCGAAATGTCATTCAGCAATGCATGTATATATGTGTGAATTTCAGCACCTGAAATGTTGAGCAATCGTGGTTACAGCCATTGGTGTGATGTGTGGAGCATAGGAGTTGTTATGTATATGTTGTAAGTTGATGCACACACACACACGCTATATATACACACATACACACACACACACATACATACATAAATACATAGCATGAATACATGCGTCTAAGCAGTTTGTCCCTGTAGGCTGTGTGGGGAACCTCCATTTGTGTCCACAAATAAAGAAACACTACTTGAGGAGATTATGAACAAAGAAGTTACATTTACTCAACCCATATGGACCACAGTCAGTGATGCAGGTGACTCATATTCTCCACTTTCATTCTTATACAAATGTAATGCTGAAAAAAAGTACATAATTGTACTTTTAATTGTAAAGAATGTAAATTATGATATACATACAATTTTTTTTGTTCATATTTTTACTAATAAACTCACCAACTGGCTTGGGTCTGTCTTGATAGCAAAAAGTCTATTGACATGCCTTCTGAAGGAGGACCCTGCTTACCGCATGTCTGCTAATCAACTACTAGAAAACCCCTGGATTACAGTAAGGCAGTGACTCTTCCAGCTGCTTACATGAACTTTACCACATGACTCACACACAAGGAGCTCTTATGAGGTGCTTTGTCCAACAGGGTGACACTAATGTGCCTGCTGTACCGGTCAATGTGCTGGAGATGATGCGTGAGCACTTGGAACTGCAAGACAGTAAGACAATCAAAATGTAACTTAATTCAGATAACTTAATCCAGGTCATGATTTGATCATTTGGACATCAGGCAAGCAATAATATATGACAAGGTGTTCTGGTTTGTTCGTGTTATGCTTAAGGGCTGGTTTCATTTCAGCAGTGAGAGTTAACTGGTTACATACTGTAGGTGTCCTGATATATAATTTTAACAGATACCAACAAACCTGTCAGAAACAATTTATTTGACCAGAAATGCTTGTGCAATACATAGTACTATTGGGTATGACATTGCCAAATAAGGTCATATTAGTAAAATCTATACAGCAATATAAGTGTAAGACATTTGATTATAATGCAGCAGACAGTACTGAGGATAGGAGAGGCAGGGGAGGCATAGAGAAAGAGAGATAAACCACATGAGGTTAAATGATGTTGATGCTATTTTAAATTGTCTATAATAGGAACACAGACTCAGGAGGACTTGTGCCTCACCTCTTCTGAGGACACTTCGGACCCACACCTGGCCCCCAGGGCAGCCTCAGCAGAAACTAATGGCAACTGCAGAAGCCCAGCTAAGCTCAGCCCTGAGAGAGACAAGAGAGACAGCAGCTTCTGCACATCACCCACATCCACCAAGCTGGTACTGTATGACTATAACACAACTCTAAAACATTTTGACCATGCATTTTCTTATTTAAGACTTAAATTCATGGCTCTCAAATAATTTATAAGATGTAATGCCTCTACTTATATATTTAAGTGCTGTATGTGGTTAATGTTCTGTCTATTACATTTGCTAACGCATCACTTACCTCATGTGGTAATTATCTTGTTTTAAATGAAGACTTTTCCATTACGTAGAATGGCAGCACTTACAGCACAAAGTTGAGTTTTTTCAAAATGGTTATGATCATTTTTCACCCGACAACAAATAGGGCTAAAATGGCCAAGATGTTAGAAGAAAAACATAGGATATTAATGTAATTACCCAATCTTCTAGTAGACTTTGCAAACATACTATATAGTACTTAACTTTATGGTTAGGTAGTTTCATCTCCCAGACTGCCAGAAAGCAGGTTGGTTAGTTTTATATTACAATGGGAAGATATTTTAATGAATCTTTTTAGTAGTGCTTCATTCATGTCAATATCCAAGGTAATTATGACTGACAATGTCATTCTGTTCAAGGGTCAGATTCTCAACAACACAAAATAAAAAATCCTTAAAAGTAAACTACCACTCCATAGTCCAGGCTTTAAATGTTATGATTATGGAATCCAGAAAGAGATAACTTTCTTTCTTTTCTTTGGGTTATTGTTGTATCTTGGAATAAAGACTAAAGTGATTGGTGGCAGCCTTCAGCAGAACAAGTGCAGAAATGGCTCTCAAACCCCAGGACTGTTTCCACTCAGACAGGTTTGTTAAACCTTCTACAACTTAACCTTTGTAGTTAATTTCTTTCTCTGATGTATGAATATATTTTTCCATGGGTTTACAAGTTTTGATCAAAATTTTCAAACAACATATATCTACATCTCTACATTTTGGAATTTTAACATATAGTTTGTTATTTGTTCTTTTTTGCTTTGAAATTGCCAAGTATACTTCCTTTCATTTTCAGTCACCACTAGATGGTGCCAAATTTACCTATTGCAGAAGATGATAAATAAGGTGTAGTCATGCAGCTGTTTTTCATGAATGTGATAGTTAATTCTGTTATGTAAGATGAAACCAAATCTTATCCCTGCAGGCTCATGTTGGTAAGCAGCTGAGTGCAAATCAGCACAGACCTCAGGACAGGAAGGACTTTAGCGCAGGACAGAAACCAGCCTCTGATCTAAGGAAGACAGACAACCAGAGACCTTCTACTTCCAGGAAAAGTAGGACTGGCTCCCGCAAACCATCGGCCAGTCTCATACCCCTTCAGAATAAAACTAAAAAATGAACCACATTACATGATAGTTAGACTGAGCACTCAAGTCAGGGCATAGACTTTATTTTATACACGCTTTATTTAATATAATTCTGCGATTTAGCATTTATGTCACAACTGGGGATGGAGCACCCAAGTGAAAGAGCGAGTGACAGCAATGTCAGATAAAAAGGCCTCAAATTATTGAGGGTACAGCCTCAGCAGTGCCTCGTGCCAAAGGAAAGGGCACCAGAAAAACTGCTGTTAGAATGCTTATTGTTACACAGCCAACTGTTTGAGGATAGCACATGGCCACAAAAACAAACTCAGTTTTTTACAGTGGCCAGCAAACAAAGAGATTAAATGAGTTTGTCACATAATACTGGTGGCATGTGTTCAAGGCTTTTACCATAAAGTATGCTGTGTGCCGTATGATGTATGCCTTTTCCATCGGGTAAGTAATAGTTACTTGAAAATAATAAAATATTTTGTGTAAAAAGTAAATATTAAGTTATTACTTTGGGGGTAAAAAACTATTAGCTAGTATAGAGATCAACTGGGATGTGTCAGATGTTTCACCATCCAAACAGATTTGTTTGTAAAATCAAATATATTCCTAATACCTAGTATTTGTCATATATGTGATTTCAACTTCAAGCTGGCGTTAAGTCTAATTCTTTTATGAAATGTGCCAATATCATAAAACTCATCTGCTTTGCATTTTTTCAGTAATATGACAAAAAGTTTAGTTGTTTTTTTTTTTTTTTTTTATTTATAATTCCATGCTAAATTGTGGCAAATACTCAAAGTAATGGTGATTTTCCTGGACATCGTTTCACAATACTAAAGTGAGCAATAGGATTTTCTTTTTTTTCTGTTCTGACCTCTCAATTCCAAAATGCCCTATATGCAGTGTCTGTACCCACTCAGTGTCAAAACAGAAAAACTGTCACACCAGCTGGTTACGCTCCATCTGAATGCAGAGGATTGGGACTGAGGGCAGCCACGGGTCTAATCTCGTTTGGAGACCATTGAAAGCAGTAGAAGCTACTTTGAGGGCACTGCCATTCAAGCACAGGTTTTTCCACTGTAGAGAGAATAATCCCCACCATAGATACAACATTAAAGTAGCCAAGCATAACACACAGAGGCTGAATTTCAAATCCACCCATTTGCATCTTGAAGTGAATATGTGCCAACAATGGGGCCCCGTGTTCATGCACAGGCTCAGTGTTTTAGTGTGTATGTGCAAATGCATCTATCAATTTGTTGAAACTGTTTTGAAAATATTACTACATTTCATGGTACATTCCTTTTTAAAAGTGTGGAAGCAATATGTCCAGGAAGACATACTAATTTTTGGGTGAGCTTTTCTAATGTCAGGAGTAGATATGAAAAAATAGTATTACTATTGATAGATTTAATTTTTTATAAAACTTGACACTTCATAACAATAAACAACGGATCTTGGGATTCTTTGATTCAAGCTGCTTGCCAGAAAAGACTGCAACATTGCTGTAACATTACTGATATACTGAATTGCTTTGGTTTACTTAGACTGATATAAACAGCAGATGGAGCTGTAGTGAGATGCTGAATTCATTTCCTGGAGTAAATCTGATAGGACAGTGCTATCCCTAAAGCTCACTACCTAGTTTGTGCATGAAGATGTGTAATTAGAATTGCTTGAGTCTCTGCCCATTAAAACTGTGATGTCCATGTAATGTGTCACTAATTAATAAGTTACATGGTTATATCTTGATCATCCATTCAAACACAATAAATAGTCAAGACATGCTTCTTTTTAGGTGCTGTCTTATTCACAAACTGATTTTTTTGATAGTCCTGAGAAAGAAAAAAGGACACAGTGATCCGTCTACTTAGATTACCAGACTTGTTTTGCATAAAGTCTGTTTAAACAACCCCCTGTATGGCTAATTTATGTCAGAAGAAGAGATGGGATTTCAGCATATGGTCCTCATTGTCTTGTGCCAAATTTTTAATTAATTATAAGGAACCAAAAAAAAAAAAAAAAATCTCCAAATTGATTTGTGCAAGTAGAATATGACCTACAGTAAATTATAGGAGATAACTCATTGTAGAACATATTTAATGAGCCTGAAACACATCAAGAAAATATGAAAGAATTAGGTTCTTCAAATATGATGACAGTAGCTTCAGATGCTGATAAAATACTGTCAGTACCTGCTATAAGGCAGTAGTAGCCTCCAGTTTTACTCCTTTGGCCCAAACAACAAAAAAGGTGGAAGAGGGGGACAGAATGACAGAGGCTCTATGGTGGATAGGTTAGGGGCGTGAATTTGGGACAAAGCATGGAGCCAAAGGAAATTAGAAAATTCGTCGGGATGGAACAAGAGATGCCTCCCCCTCCATACCCTAACCCCCTTTTCCTCCAGCAGTGCTCCTGACAGATGGAAGTGAGGGTGGGTGGGTTGATGGGCTGGAGGGATTAAAACTCTGCAGCCCCATTTTGGCATTTTGGAGCCTGAAGAGAGTGTCACTCCTGCAAAGGTGGGGTGCAGAGAGGCACTTGTGGCGAGAGTCACGGGGCGTGTGAAGTTGATGCACGCAGGTTAATGTCAAAAGAACCAAGGATGCTTCCCGTTCCTCGGCCCCCCTCTCTGCTCCACTCACCTTTATCCACTGAGGACTGCGGAGGGGGCTGCTTAGAGAGGGGGAGGGTGCATCTCAATAACCTTAATAGAGCTCCCTTTAATTAATCAGCTCATCTGTAGAGGCCCAATACCTGCAGCTGAACCCACCCGCCCCCCTCCCCCGCCTATCCTCACCCCAAACACAACATCCTCACTCTGCTGCTGTGACATTGTGGTAATGAGGTAACACAGCTACAATGTCATGGAAATGTTGCAGAGACGTTATCTGTGGGAGCTCATCACACATGCTGATGTTCCTGATCCCCTTCAATGTTTGTGTTATGTGTAGATGCACGTGTATTCACATACACTGCAATACAGCCCCTGAAAAACAACAGGAAAAAATACATATGGCCAAATGGCAGGAAGAAGCCGTGATGCCTCAATTTCCACAGAAGAAGAGAGGGGGGGGGGGGCTCCGCCTCAAGTAAACATTTGAAACAGATGGCAATTTCAAAGCAAGCCTCATCAATCTTTGTTGACACTACCTCTTTTTTAAAACTACTCTTATTTGGGATATTTGCAATTATAATACATACTGTAAGCTCATTTGAATATCAAATTAATTACTGAACACACTGGAGTAAATACCTCTTTTATAAGTCCTTGTTAAAAGTGAAAAGTTCTTGACTACGGTTGGATGGCGTGTTAATTTACAGTGATATCTAATCCCAAGTTACCTCACATAAAAGGCATTACTATACATATTTTAATGGGGAGGTGGTTGTTTTCCAAGCAATTTTCTGCTAGAGTACATTTTTAATTTATTCATATTTAATTTATTGGTCTCTGCATACCCGCTCAGTAAAACTAATCAACACCATGTATGGGCCTCTTAAAGCCACATCGCTCCTTGGCAGGCAGACAGGCTGCCTCTGCATTAGGATAAGCTCTCCTCTCTTGTGCACAGAGCTGGGTGAAATACCCTTCATTCACTCAAGCAGGAGATACCACCTCCAAGGAGACTGTTCAGTTCTCACAAACAACCTTTTAATCAGAGGAAAAAATGGTAAAAAAAAAAAGAAAAGAAAAATGTGCCAAGCCTTGAAAGATCCAAAACATTTCAATTTCTGTGGATAGTGACCACCGTCACTGCTGTCAGAATATTGTCCACTGGGGACAATGTGCCACCCCCCCCCCAGCCTTTGTGTTACTTCCTGGCCTCATACTCCTCTGTCCTTGAATTGGTTTTTATGGAGCTTTGGCAGTCATTTAGCACAGTATGACTGGAGTTCTTATCACCTGACTCCACAATATACTCCAAATATCTATCGACCCATTGACACACCTTGAGGAGGGATCTACACAACCTTACACATGGAAATGATTTCAATTAATAACCATTCCTCTTTGACAAGGCAAAAAGTTTGGGGGTGGGGGGTGGAGGGGAGACAAAGGATCCTAGACAACAGGAACAATTCTCTGGTGAAATGTGCACCATGTGTAATGAGTAGCGGAAAGGTCATTTGACACATTTCTGCTAGAATGAATTCATTTATTTCAAGCACTTAATTCTGTAGTCATTTCATTGGTGCATGGCTTGGCAGTGCACTGAGAGGGTGCATTACCACAAGTGGAGTCTTAGTTTCCTCTCAACAGCTAGTGCTGACCACAGGTCTGTGAGAATGCCTGAAGAGCAGAGAGATAGTGAAATGGACTGTGGGAGATCCAATCAGCCCTTCTATCATAGGAAAATCGCCTCCATCACCTTCAGCATAATTGGAGCATTCATTACTGTTCAGTAAAAAATGCAGGTTGCTATTAGATGGGCAATTTAAAAGCAGGCTTCTGGAGAATGAGAGACTTGAGGGGTCATGGTACGGGGTCACAGTCAAGTAAATAATGGGAATTGGTCCCATGAGGCTTGGAAAACCACAAAGCCCATGAGCATGTACCAAAATATAACTCAGCGCAGGAGAAAGGCAGGCATGAAATAATCAGACATAAAATAAAATGCCCCCTGTGCCCTCCCTCATCACAATAATTACAATTAGATAGGCAGACTGTAATTTGTGGTCATATATTTACTGTAACCTGATGAATTGGAAAGTGCTATCGTGCTGCGTGACAACTGGAAACTATTTCCTTACTTTAGTCATAAAGGTCATATTAAAGATTTGGAGATTTCATGTAGAGCTTAAATTGTGTTTTCTCCCACAAATATTCCATCCCTACATGTATGTACAGGCTGCAAAACATTTAATATAATTATCAGTTTTAACACCAATGTCTAAACCCTGCAATAATAAAGCCATGTAGAAGTTTAAAGTATTCAAAGTTCAAATGTGGGGTTATTGCCATCAGTTGCCACTAGAGGCCTCAGTCTGGCTGAAAGTTGTATCATTTTGTTTTTATATGTAGTGTTTTGCTTTACTGCTTTTTTTTTTTTTTTTTTTCTCAACAGGGAAACATTTCACCATAAGCAAAACCAGAAACATTACGTTGATCAAAGAATGCATATTTAATATGTTTAGGTTTGAAAATGGAGTTGTTATGTTCTGAAGGTTATTTTATAAAACTCTGCTCTAAACAAAGAGATCACAACAATAGCTCATCGGCTTACGCACGGTAGCGCTTCAGTAACTGCAAACATGCCCGAAGTCACTACTGATGACAAAATTTTACATTCTCTTTGAGAGATTTAAACACTTGCACAACAAATCTGGGTATTTATATGTGAAGTTTCCACTAATGACCATGTTTTTGTAGGAGAAAGCATTAAATATGAATAAACACATCATGATGAAACAATTAGGCAATGGTCTTTCGTGTAACTGGTTTAAGTATTTGGATGCCTAACATCTCTAATAACAAAAACAAAGCTGTAAGGTAGTACTCACAAATTAGCTTCACTTCTCGGTGGCCCACATAAGAGTTTGGAAAGAGGAAACCCACACAGGCCCTCTCTTGTCAAGAGTGAACCTTCATAGTGTATGAAATAAAATAATAATCAATCAGAAGCATGCTTATCTATTGGAAGGGATGCCCAAAGGTCTGTGATAGGATGACACACGGCCTTAGAGTCAGGAGCTCTTACACAGCATATGGGGTGTACTTTCATCCAGCCCTTTTACCACTCAGGAGGCAGATTGGACTTCTCACTCTCAGCTACTCCGCATTATTGTTCATTATCACACTGTGGTCCATGTGTAAGGTGACAGTGGTGCTCTGATGGAGAGGCGACAGGGGGACCTAGACTGCAATAACATATTATTAGCTTTTTTCACAGCTCCACTGGGCTGGATTTACACTGGATATCCAGAGACCTCCGAGGGCAGCCCACTGTCACAGCGGTGTCCACCAGCAGAGCAATTGCCAGAGATGCACAGGTGTGTGTGGACTGAATAGCCATGCACCCACGCAAGGCACACAAGGGGTATGTGTATACACACACACAGAGCACAGAGTGTGTCTGTAATCAGTGACAGGCCTTTTCCAATTAGCCTCAGTGTGCTGTCATTCTTGTGTCCTATTGTAGAACATGCTCTCCTTTTGTTCTGTAAACTGTAAACACATCTGCCATCACTGTGGTGAGTTACCACATAGATAGATAGATAGATAGATAGATAGATAGATAAAAAGTATCAAAGTGCATTCAATTTCCATATGAGAGACAGGGCCGCACATCTGCCACTCCTGTTTAATGTGAGATGCTCTTGTCCTTGGTAATGTTAACAGTCTCCCTTGTGACTGATGCCTCTTGTCCCAGCCCTGTTTATAAAACAGTCAGAACTTCGTTAAGGGACAATAACATCAGCCAAGCTCAATTATGGTGACATTTTGCTGACATGCAGATTGCCTCCCCTCAATCTTTTTTATGTAAAATACTGATGTGCCAGTCACATATGGGTAGATGAACTTTGGGGGAATCAATGGTATTGATGACTCATAGATCATACAAGTCAACAAGACTGACACCAGAAGAGTGAATTCATCACACACAGAAAGTCAATATTAAATTGTAATCATAATCAGACAAAGTGAGTTATGTATAATCAATAGCACAATTATGATAGTACGTAGGACTTGTCCTTGAAATACAGACAATAAGTGCATTCAAACAGGCTGCCTCATGTTTATTACAGTGTGAACTTGTGTAGATGTCTATGGATTGATACTGGTATGCCTTTAGGTAATTATTGTGAAACGCATATTTTCAGGCAGCTTATTTAAAGATAGAACTGAAAGGTTGATCATAACAATCCGAATAAATACACCAGGGACTCTTCACTGTATACATAAATACTGTACATTACCATGAACTGTTGGAAATTATGGAAATTCGCAATTTTGTTTTGTAGATCATCAGAAGATTTTTCTTTGGTGTGCAATATTTCAGTCTAAATGAATCAACCCCCCTCAGTCATAAAAATTGTCATGTTCCTCGAAGCACAGCTCAAAGTGGAGGAGTAGCTGCAATGTTCCACTCAAACTTATTATTAAACTTTCATCCTCAGAACATTTATAACTCATTTGAGAACGTCACTCTTAGCCTCTCACATCCAAACTGGAAAACACAAAAACCAGTTCTACTTGTCATTTTGTACCATCCACCTGTCCCTAGCTCTGAGTTTTTAAATGAATTTCCAGACTTCCTATCTGATTTAGTGCTTAGTTCAGATAAAGTCATTATAGTGGGAGATTTTAACATTCATGTAGATGTTGAAAATAATAGTCTCAGTACTGCATTTAATTCAATATTTGATTCAATTGGTTTCACTCAAAATGTTAATAAACCCACCCACTGTTTCAATCACACCCTTGATCTTGTTCTGACCTATGGCATCGAAATTGAACATTTAATAGTTTTTCCCCAAAATCCTATTTTGTCAGATCATTCTTTAATAACTTTTGAATTTAGGATAATGGATCATGCAGCATTCAGGAGAAATTTCCACTACAGTAGATGTTTATCTGAAAATGCTGTTAATACATTTAAGAAAATGACTCCATCTTTATTTACATCTATGCCATGTGCCAACACAGCGGAGGGCAGCTGCCTCAATCCCACTCCCTACCAAATTGATCATGTTGTTTCACTGCATGAAACACTTGATACAGTGGACCCTCTGAAAAAGACGTTAGTGTATCAGAGGAGATTAGCTCCATGGTACAATTTACATATTCGTACCTTAAAGCAGGCATCACGAAGGCTAGAAAGGAAGTCGGGTTCCACAAATTTAAAGGAATTTTATCTAGCCTGGAAAAACAGTCTATTAACATATAAAAAAGCTCTCCGTAAAGCCAGGACTGCATATTATCCATCACTAATAGAGGAAAATAAGAACAATCCCAGGTTTGTTTTCAGCACTGTAGCCAGGCTGACAAAAAGTCACAGCTCCGTTGAGCCCAGTGTTCCCTTAGCTCTCAGCAGTGATGAATTTATGAGTTTCTTTACAAATAAAATCACAACTATTAGAGATAAAATTCAGCAGATGCTTCCTATACCTGCAATAAATGAATCTTTTACTACAGTAGCTCTTGAATCATCTGTAGGACCTCAGTTATGTTTAGACTGCTTCTCTCCTATAGATCTCTCTGAATTTACATCAGTAGTTGCTTCATCGAAATCATCAACGTGTCTCTTGGACCCCATCCCGACTACACTGCTTAAAGGCACCCTGCCATTAATGAACTCATCTTTATTGGACTTGGTAAATTTATCTCTAGTATCAGGCTACGTACCACAGGCCTTTAAGACTGCAGTAATCAAACCTTTACTCAAAAAGCCTAGTCTTGATCCAGGAGTCTTGGCTAATTATAGACCAATATCCAACCTGCCATTTATTTCTAAAATCCTAGAAAAAGCTGTTGCTAAGCAGCTATCAGACCACTTACACAGGAATGAACTATTTGAAGATTTCCAATCAGGATTTAGAGCACATCATAGTACAGAAACAGCACTGTTGAAAGTTACCAACGATCTTCTCTTAGCCTCAGATAATGGACTTGTTTCGATACTTGTCCTCCTAGACCTTAGTGCAGCATTCGACACCATTGACCACAACATCTTATTACAGAGACTGGAGCATGTGATTGGTATCAGAGGAACAGCGTTAAAGTGGTTCCAATCCTATTTATCGGACAGATTCCAGTTTGTTCATGTCCATGATGAACCTTCCACACGAACAAAAGTTAGTTATGGAGTTCCACAAGGTTCTGTGCTAGGACCGATTCTGTTCACCCTGTACATGCTTCCTTTAGGATATATCATTAGGAAGCACTCTATTAATTACCACTGCTATGCGGATGACACTCAGTTATATCTATCTATTAAACCTGTTAACACAAACCAGTTAACCAGACTTCAAGCCTGTCTAACTGACATAAAGGCCTGGATGACCAGTAACTTTTTACTTTTAAACTCGGAGAAAACAGAAGTCATTATATTTGGGCCTAAAAATCTCAGAAATAACTTTTCTAAAATTATAGCTACTCTAGATGGCATAGCCCTGGCCTCCAGCACTACTGTAAAAAACCTTGGAGTTATTTTTGACCAGGACATGTCCTTTAACTCACACATAAAACAAATTTCTAGAACTGCATTCTTTCACCTGCGCAACATTTCCAAAATTAGGAACATCCTGTCTCAAAATGATGCAGAAAAACTAGTCCATGCATTTGTTTCCTCAAGGCTAGATTACTGTAACTCATTACTATCTGGATGTCCTAATATCTTAATAAAAAGCCTCCAATTAATCCAGAATGCCGCAGCCAGAGTCCTGACAGGAACTAGCAAGAGAGATCATATTTCTCCTATATTGGCTTCTCTTCATTGGCTCCCTGTAAAATATAGAATAGAATTTAAAATCCTTCTTCTCACATACAAATCCCTTCATAATCAAGCTCCTTCATACCTTAAAGACCTCATAGTACCATATTATCCCAATAGACCACTTCGCTCTCAGAGTGCAGGCCTACTTGTGGTTCCCAGAGTTCTCAAAAGCAGAATGGGAGGCAGAGCCTTTAGCTATCAAGCTCCTCTCCTGTGGAACCAGCTCTCAGCCTGGGTTCAGGAGGCAGACACTCTCTGTACTTTTAAGGCTAGACTTAAAACCTTCCTCTTTGACAAAGCATATAGTTAGGGCTGGCTTCAGGCAACCCTGAACCATCCCTTAGTTAGTTATGCTGCTATAGGCCTAGACTGCCCGAGGACCATCGGTGCACTGAGCTCCCCTGCCCTAACCCCCCCCCCCCCCCCTTCTCTCCCACCTCGTGTATATTCCACCATTGAATGTTACTAACCTTGTGCTCTCTCTCTCCCCTAGTTTGTGCTCTCTCCCTCCCTCTCTCTCTCTCTCTCTCTCTCTCTGTACCTTCTGCAGGTGTCCCTGGTCCTGGAGCTGTTTATCGCTGATGTGCAGTTACTGGCCCCACCAACTTGCAGTGTCTATTTGTTGTTTATTGTTGCTGTTCTTTTCTCTCTGCTCTATCCACTCACCCCAACCGGTCGAGGCAGATGGCCGCCCAAACTGAGCCCGGTTCTGCTGGAGGTTTTTTTCTTCCGTTAAAGGGAGTTTTTTCCTCTCCACTGTCGCCAAGTGCTTGCTCATAAGGGAATTGTTGGGTTTTTAGTTTTAGTTTTTGTAAAGTGCCTTGAGATGATTTGTATTGTGATTTGGCGCTATACAAATAAAATTGAATTGAATTGAATTGAATTGCTATGCAGATGACACTCAGCTGTATCTATCTATGAAACCTGTTAACACAAACCAGTTAACCAGACTTCAGGCATGTCTAACTTACATAAAGGCCTGGATGACCAGTAATTTTCTACTTTTAAATTCAGAGAAAACAGAAGTTATTGTATTTGGGCCTACAAACCTCAGAAATAGCTTTTCTAAAATTATAGCCACTTTAGATGGCATAGCCCTGGCCTCCAGCACTACTGTGAAAAACCTTGGAGTTATTTTTGCCCAGGACATGTCCTTTAACTCACACATAAAACAAATCTTTAGAACTGCCTTCTTTCACTTCCACAACATCGCCAAAATTAGGAACATCCTGTCTCAAAATGATGCAGAAAAACTAGTCCATGCATTTGTTACCTCAAGGCTAGATTACTGTAACTCATTACTATTTGGATGTTCCAGTATCTCCATAAAAAGCCTCCAGTTAATCCAGAATACTGCAGCCGGAGTCCTGACAGGAACTAGCAAGAGAGGTCATATTTCTCCTATATTAGCTTCTCTTCATTGGCTCCCTGTAAACTACAGAATAGAATTTAAAATCCTTCTCCTCACATGCAAATCCCTACATGATCAAGCTCCTTCATACCTTAAAGACCTCATAGTACCATATTATCCCAATAGACCACTTCGCTCTCAGAGTGCAGGTCTACTTGTGGTTCCCAGAGTTTCCAAAAGTAGAATGGGAGGCAGAGCCTTTAGCTATCAAGCTCCTCTCCTGTGGAACTAGCTCCCAGTCTGGGTTCAGGAGGCAGACACACTGTACTTTTAAGGCTAGACTTAAAACCTTCCTTTTTGACAAAGGGTATAGTTAGGGCTGGCTTCAGGTAACCCTGAACTGCCCTTAGTTATGTTGCTATAGGACTAGACTACCCGAGGACCATCGGTGCACTGAGCTCCCCTAGCCTAACCCTCCCCTCCCTTCCCTTCCCCTCTCTTCCTCTCCTCCCTCCTCACATGTATATTCCACCATTGTATGTCACTAACTTTGTGCTCTCTCTCCCCAAGTTTGTGCTCTCTCCCTTTCTCTCTGTCCTCTGTACCTTCTGCGGTGTCCCTGGTCCTGGAGCTATATATTGCTGATGTGCAGTTAGTGGCTCCACCATCCTGCAGTGTCTATTTGTTGTTTATTGTTGTTGTTCTTTTCTCTTTCATCTATCCACTCACCCCAACTGGTCGAGGCAGATGGCCGCCCAAACTGAGCCCGGTTCTGCTGGAGGTTTTTTCTTACGTTAAAGGGAGTTTTTTCCTCTCCACTGCCACCAAGTGCTTGCTCATAAGGGATTTGTTGTTTTTTTTTTGCTTTTTTTGTAAAGTGCCTTGAGATGATTTGTATTGTGATTTGGCGCTATACAAATAAATTGAATTGAATTGAATTGCAAAGTGTTTAAGTAGATGAAAATCATAAGTAGACCGAAATAATTTAGAATATAATTTAAATATGAATTCAAATAAATATTAAAATAGAGTTCTTTATATATTTATCAGGATCATCTCTTTGATTAAATACTTTCGATTTTTTTTTTTTGTCATGCCAAACATGTAGCCCTTTACAAAACACTTTACCAGGTAAAGCATGCAGCCTCTGGTGAGATGTGAATGTAAAAAGAAAGAATAAAATAAAAGAACAGCCACAATGTAAGCACTACTATATGCTTTCAAATAACGTATTCATGTGGGAAAATTCCTTAGCAGTCTGGTTTCAAACATTCCTGAAATGAAAGCAAGTACAGTTATAAGCAAAAATAAATCACATAAAAATAAAGTTTAGCAAATGCAAAGAAAAGGATGTGTTGGCCCAGGTAACCCTACACTGAGCAGAACAACACTCATAGCCTTGAAGAGTAGTTGGAAAGAGCGAAGAGTACATTTTTGATGATAAATAAACGACCAAACAAAAGGTGGCAAGCCTAAATAGGTGTAGACGAAGTTGTGAAAAGAACAATCTGCATATGTTGGATATACCTAAAAAAATGTGCATCTAGAGTTAGGGTTAACATTGGTGGATGATTGTGCATTGGCAGCTTGGCTCAGAAACATTAACAGGTACACATCCTGTCGGTTACAAGGACTTCACGATTGGTGGCACAATCAAGTGCTGAAGAGTAAAAACAAACTGAGATTAAACTTGCCTATTCAGACAAAGAAATCTGTGTGTCATATAAGCTCTATGTGTCACATTAAATGAGTCATGGAGGAGTTATTGTTGAGCAGACCCAGGCAGAAGAGCTAGAGGAAGCCAGGGGTTGGAAACTGTGAAGGGAAATACTGTGGTGCAACAAATCAAGGGAATATATCTGGGAGGTGGACAAGTATCTACACACACACCTACACACCTATTAATGTTTGTACATGCGTATGACCTGTAGATGAGGTAGTGGGAATTTTTTATATGCAGCCCTATTTTTGTTGTAATGTGTCGCATATGCATTCTTCTCATACCCTTGTTGCACACTATTTAGAGTACATTGACATTTTATGACTAATTACATTCTCCATTTTTGTCTTGTACTCATATCTCACACCATATTTATATCTCAGTAACTTCTGCTGCATATATTTTGTACATCCAGTTAATTTCAGTCTAATGCTTTTGGTTTGCACATTTTCATAAATTTCCACTTGACAAGTCCGATACTTAAATCATGCATGCTTCCTGCACTGTTTGTATCTGCAACACTATATGCAAGTCATAGCTGTGATGATATGCAGATGCCTGCAGACTGAAGAGAGTGGATGTATATATGCATTTGGTGGCATTAATGCACCATAAAAGTAGCAAAGTGCCCATAAAAAAGAAAAGAGTATTATAAGAGGAAGAATTAATGACATCCAAATATCCAAAACAAAAGCTTTTGAAAATGAAGTAAGATGATGTTTTGTACTGTATTGGCAGATAAAAATGCATTTTTGTAGGAAAAACTGAATAAAAACAAAACATTTTTTGTTACAATAAAATAAAGATTCACATTGTTATTTATATTATGGTTCCCCAGTGCAGTTATATATAACATGTCATATGTGAGATAATTTAATCTTATGACCAGACCTGATGTTGCTCAGGGTTTCAGTCTTGGGAAGCCATGTTGGATGCAGGATTTGGCAGAAGGAACAGGCCTTGTTGTTCCAGTCTGTCTGTTGGCCTCACCAGCCTTGATGCCACCTCCCCAGCACACAAGTGCAAAGAACAGTGCACTCGCTACTACAGACTGATAGAACATCTTCAGTAGTTTGTTGCACACGCCAAAGGAACAGTGTCTCCTGAGGAAGAACAGTCTGCTCTGTCCTTTCTCTAAGAGTGCATCTGTATTGTTTGACCAGTCCAGTTTGTTGTTACTGTGGACTCCAAGTTATTTGTAGGAGTCCACAATCTCTGCTTCCTCTCCAAGGATGGAGACAGGGACTGGGGTCTTCCTGCTCCTCCTAAAGTCCACCACTCTGGTTTTCTTGATATTCCTCATTGTGATCCTTATTGATCCATCCAATGATTGAAGAGTCATCAGAGAACTTCTGGAGGTGACAGGTTCCTGTGTTGTAGCGGAAGTCTGAGGTGTAGGGTGTAAACAGGAATGGTGCCAGTACAGTTCCTTGGGGTGCACCAGTGCCGCTCATCACCACATCAGATATGCAGCCATCTAAGCGAACAAACTGTGGCCGCCCAGTGAGGTAATCTTTGATCCATTCCACCATGCCTGCGGGAACTTCCATATCCTGCATCTTTGCACTTAGCAGGTGGGGCTGCATAGTGTTGAAAGCACTTGAAAAGTCAAAGAACATGACTCTCACATTGTTGCCCTGCCTCACCAGATGGGAGTATGCTCTGTGCATTAAGAAGATGATGGCATCTTCCACTCTGATGTGTTCCTGATATGCAAACTGCAGGGGGTCCAGAAATTCAGACACTTGAGACCTCAGGTGTTGCAGGACCAGTCTCAAACACTTTCATGACATGTGATGTTAGCGATACTGGTCTGAAGTCACTAAGGCTACTGGGACGGCCTCTTTTTGGTAATGGGTAATGGGCAAGCTGTCCAGCACACACCTTAAGAACTCTGGGACTGCAACTCATATAGTCTCCTTCCACAGAAGTGTGAAGTGTGTGAATTCTTATAGCTAGTCATTATTTTCATCCCATTCCACACCTCTTTGATATTATTCTGTCTAAACTTGTGCTCTACTCTATAGAGCTGCTTTGACTCCCTCAGCTTCTGCTTGAGTTCTTTCTGCACAGCCCAGAGTTCCTCCTTGTCTCTTGCCATGAATGTCCTCTTCTTCTTGTTGAGGAGACCTTTAATGTCCTTATTCATCCATGGCTTATTATTGGGGAAACAACGAACTTTTTTGGACAGAACATTGTCCTCACAGAAGCGGATGTAGTCTGTGATACAGTGGGAGATGCCTTCGATGTCCTCACCATGAGTGTCCAGTGAAAAGGTCCCAGTTTGTAACCCTTAAAGAATCTTATTTTCTCATGTTGCACAGTCCACATACTGTTTGAAGTTGGTCAGAGTTCCTGAAATACTAACATGGTTAAAATCCCCAATAATTACTATAAGAGCACTGGGGTGTTTTGTCTGGAGACCAGCGACAACTGTGTGGATGATGTCACATGCACTCTGTGCTGCAGCTGATGGATGAACAGTCACAACAATGGCATGTGAAAACTCAAGGGGCCTCAGTGCAACCACCAACAGCTCAATGTCTAGAGTGCAGATGCAGTCTTTCACTGTTACATGTCCAGGGTTTCACCATTTGGAGTTAACAAAAACAGAAAGACCACCTCCTATTTTCTTGCCGCTCTGTTTCCCTCTCTCCTCTTGCACTAGTGAGAACCCAGGCAGTTCAAGTGAGCTGTCCAGTATATTTTCATGCAACCGAGTCTCGGTGAAGCAAAGCCATCTACATTCTCTGTACTCTCGCTGGCTGCTAGCTAAAGCAGAAAGTTCATCCACTTTGTTGTAGTCTGACCTCACATTCCCCATAATAATTTTTGGCAGAAATGGTTTAAATCTCCTATGTTTTTCTTGATGCTTCACTCCTGCTCTGCAGCCCCTCCTACACCTCCTCAGGTCTTGGGGGATTTCAGGTTTTATACAGACTTTATACAGAAGCAGACTTGTTCCCTTGAGAACTAACAGTTGTTCCCTTGTATAGATGCCGTTGCCACAGAAACGTATATTTTCTGATGCAGTTTCCATAATGTCCATATGTCTCTCCACAGGAATTAGAAGATCCCAACTCATCCATTTCTATCCGTTATCAGAGAGAAAGCATAGATCTTAACTTGACTTGGATTAACAGATGATAATTCAGTAAAAAACTTGCAAAAAAACAAAAAACAAACAGAGGAGCTGCTGTAACTGACTGCCACCTAACAGGTGCCATTCTAGAATAAGCATAAGCAGTACAATACCGTACAATAAGCAGGTATAGATAATAGATGGATGGATTTATCACTGTACTTTTATCCTTGTGACTACACTAATTGACATAATGTGTTCCCTAGCCCTAACCTTAACCCTAAAACCAAGTGTTAAACCTCAAACAGGAGTCTGAGAAAGTAGGGATGGGCCAAAATGTCCTCACTCCTTAAGAATTATGCTCAAAATAGTCTTGACAAAGACAAAAGTACAAGTACACACACAAACAAACAAACAAACAAGGATTTATGCAACTCAAAGGGATATTAATATATGTTCAAGAGTGAATATAATCATCAAAACAAGCTCCCTCTCCCTTTCTCGCCTGTGACTACAGCAATAAAAAGCATTACATATGACTCACATGATGTGAGGCACTTTTTCTAACAAATTCCCCTGAGAGTTAGACAACCTCTGTCATCTTCATCTTCATTAGAAGATGACTGCTTTTTTTCATCAAAAAGCTCATCCTAAGGACATGCAAATGCTTTAAATCAGATGCTGTAATTGCTGACCAATGAAAATACTTGAAGCCTGTGTACACTAAGGCCTAATTTTCCATTGTGCATATTGAATTTGGTTACATGGTCTAATAACTTTAGAAACAGGTGCATTTCCTGATACGCATCCCTTCCTCTTTTATCAACTTTTTTTGTTTTTTTTTTTCCACTTAACTTCTGACAGTTTAGAGGCCACAGATTTTTCCTTTTCCCTTAAGTCTTCAGTCTGCAACAGACTAATAGAGTAACAACCCATGAGCGCTACAACATAAAATTAATGTAATTCCCTTTGATAAAAGGTGTGTGAGGTTGAAGACCTGCGCCTTAGCTTCTCTCCATTAGATATCACTTTGCCCTTCATTCTGTTGTCTTTCATTCACTGGCTTTTGTTGATTAACTGTAATGAGGTGGCTTACTACAGACCCTGGGCTTGCCCCCTCCTTTAGTGAGGTGGAACAGATAAAAAAAGTCCATCCAAGCAGCGTCATAGGGGGTCAGCACAAATCAGATGAAGGGGCTTTCTTGTGTCTGGCAGCCGACACTTTCAAATGTTAATGGATGGGGGCGAACAAAGTTGAAGTGGGTCTGAAAATGCTAATTGTCCCTAATTCATGTAAATAGGTTTCTTAATGGAGGAATTAAGCATTTTAAATATGCAATTGGAGGCAATCAGTTCTTTCATTTGGTGGGGTGGCACAGGTGTAGTGTATTGAAATTCATCTTTCACACAGGGCGCCTCATTTGTCATTTGGCTGTGTTCAGGCATGGATGACGGGGACTGGAAGAGAGGTCCTTCTGCACTATTATGTACAGATATCGAGGAGTGAAACACACTGCAAAACCTGTAATTGTATTCTTGTTGATGACCGTATCAAGCAATTAATGCAGATTCAATACTGACCAATACTGCTAATACAGCCAATGCAATACTATAATGTCTTCTAATTATTTAAAGATGCAATATACAGTACACAGCTATTTATATTTTTGTAAAATAATATATATATATATATATATATATATATCTTTTCATCTATACTGTATTAAATATATTTCTATTCCTTTATATGACAATGGCAATATAAGTAGTATCATGTCTGAATAAAAAATAATAAGTCCAGCACACTTAGGCCTACCTACATATCACAGACAGAGGAGCACCAGGGTAGACAGCTCTGACTTATTATTCTGATCATCTCAAACAGACAATAAACCAGGAGGTCATGTTTCAGCATGTAATAACATGGTGTAGCAGCACAACCAGAGACAGAGGAAAACTCACACACATCATGGATGGGCTATGAATCAAATGGGCAATGCATTGTCTCAGAAAATGACTTATTAGTCAATATAAAGAGGGATACTGTGTCTTTGAGGTGTAAATAGCGGCGGCTCTGCAGAGAAGTGGAGGCAGCCCTGGTTAATGAATGAGACAAGAAAAACCTTGTTTAAAAGGACAAATCAGATCACAAGATTTCAAACCCATTAGCTGCTACTCACAGGGAATGATAATAATGATAAAGGATGCTGGTGCCTTTTGATTTCAGAGTAGCAAACTGTGTTGTCTTGGGAAAAAATCTTTTCCTGGAGGAGAATCAAAGAGCAGTTCATTTTCACACTGACCTTCAGGGCTCAAGGCGGCCAGACAAGGGCACAAACAGATTGAGAATTAATTGGTGCAATTAACATTTTGTGATTATAAGGACTTCAGATCAATACCCTATGCAAATAGCAGTATTGATGTGCAGCAGAAACCTTGTTAATTGTGTTTGGCGAACAAACAGGCCCCTGTGTTACTATTCCATAATGGAACAGGAGGCATAGACAGGTTCAAACTGCTGACCACTTTAGATGCATGAGGACACACGGCAATTTCTCTCTCCTCCATCCTACCAGTCCACCCCGTCACCCTCCACTCTGCTCAAGACTCTTCACAAAAGTTGCAGAGTTTGATGATCTTGGTTGCTTTTAAGTTGGCCTTTTACTCGATCTTTGAAGAGGCTCTTAGAGGCTGGATGAAGATTCTTCAGTGTTTCTGTGATCACCACGCTCATGTCAGGCTGCAGCCGATTACACAAATGGCCCTCTGCCGTCTTTCTTTTACAGTTTTTAACAGTGGGAATGGGCATGTGAGGAAGAATAGAAACACTGTGTGCCGACAGCCATTGAAATGAATTAGTTTCAGCTTTATTGCTACGGACTGGATTTTCCACTCTCGTTATTAAACTGTGTTAAAAATGCACTTTCATTTCAGATAAGTACCAGTAATCCTGTTTGCAGACCACAGCAGAAGAAGTTAAATATAATTTAAGCAGAAACGGAAACGGGTGGAACAATGTAATCACTGAAAGTGAGATTGAAGTGATGCTATTCTTATCATTATTATTATTTTCATTACTGTTGGTGTTGGTGACACTAGTGATGGCAGAAGCAACAGCAAGCAAAAGGTGAGAAAAGATGGGGAAAAAAACATGCTGCATCCAATAACTATCAGAGCCAATATATCCCTGCTTACTATTGCCTGTCTCACTTTTGCTTTCTGAGACAATTGGCTTGCAGATTGTTGCAGGGCTTGCATCCCGTGGCCTTGAAGAAGCACACAGAGTTGGCAATGTACAAAAAGCACGAAGCTACTGTTAATTAGCAGAGTTTACAGGCCGAAGGAACAGTTAGCAGGGTCTTTTATGTGCTGCACTGCCTGCTGTGGCTGTGGTGTTGGGTTAATGATTCTGTGCTTGATGTAGGCTTACCTGCTTTAAGCAGTGTTGTTACATTTGCTAGGATGTAGCATGAAAGGTAAAGAGTCCAGGGAGAACAAACTAGAGCTGTGATAGAAAAATGCCCTTTTCCTACCTAGGATTTATTTGATATATGGATTTTTATCAAAATAAATTGATATTAACATAACTGTGTATCCAATTTCACTATAATTTAAAATGAGATTCTCAAGAGTAAGATTACAGGCTATATAATAAAAATATAACAATTGTCATTATATTAGCCATTTGTTACTGTGCTAATTACAGTTAATTCTTTTCAATTTCGGGCTGTGCTCCTTTAGGCATTAGCTTTAATCTCCCTGGTGATGAAGTTGGTGTATTAAATAGAAAGCACTAGAGGGAGGGGACAGTGGACATGGAATTAAACCATCATAACTATAACTTAATAAACACCAGCACACAGCACCGCTGTTTAATAATGGCTTGAAACTAATAACGTTTCTGTAAAATGTGGTTTTGAAGCAAAAACTCAGTTTAATAAAGTAAACATAGTGCGATGTTTCCAACTTTAATACCTACAGAGATATAGTACTGTAATCAAAAATTAAGATTATTGCTATTCAAACTATTTCTGTGTTAAATCTGAAGCCGTGCTGTATGTGTAAAATGTAAAGCTGAATTCTAAAAAAAACAAGACTATCCACATTTTATTTGTATTGGAAATCTTAAAGTAATTAATTGGATTCATAGCACTGGGGTCATATGTTGGCCTTTTGGGTATGTAGTTTTATAAAATCCATTCATAGGTTGATGCAGACGTTGATGATGAACTTCCCCCCTTCACTGGATCAATTAATGTCAATGGTCCCAAATGTAAAAATCAAGATGTAATAGAACAGCAAACACCTGAAGATGAAAATCAATCCACAAGTAAACATCAATGAAACAGGAATGAGGTGTTGAAGGTGGAAGCAAGCTGAGGTTGATGTAGCAGAAAAGTAAACATTGCTGGGATGATGAAGATGATGGCGGTGATGATGGCACTGATTCTCACTATTATTGCAACTGTGGAATTGATCATATCTCTGCTGCAAATCAGAAGAGAAAGGTTATTCCACCTAAGCAATCCAAATATAAAAGCTACATAACGATGACATGAACAATTTCCCCAACACGGTTATAGAGAGAAAAATAATCTGGATACTATATCATAAAATCAGCAGTCAAAATGCCCATCTACAGTCAAGCTTTGGAGAGCAGGTGAAAAATACACAATAGTATTGCATTTTTAGATGTGGTTCAAAAAGACCTTGTCAAGATTGATGTCCCTCCTGTAGCTATAGTTAATAGTAAGGGAACTCTCCTGAAATTAGAATCCACTTCTTTCTAAATGCACCACCTGTGAATCGAGGACATCTGTGAAAAAAATGGAAGGGTACATGTCATTTCTATAGGTTTCCAAGACACAGGGAAAGGAGAACAGCCAATCTGTGAGGTGTAATGGATATGTCAAGAATTGCTAAATCATACGTGTCTGAGGGAGAAAGACAACTAACCCAAACATAATGTCATTCTCGAAACAGAAAAGGAAGCAAATGCAAGTAAGAAAAGAAGTGGAAACAACAGGGGTTGATAAAGTATTGCATTTAAATTCAGGAACCCAAAAATGAGAAAAAATATTAACTGTTTATTTCCTTGTGTACTGTTTTTTATTTATTTATTTATTTTTTATTATTACCTATTTGGCATCTCTGTCCGGGTGCATTATGGAAATGAAGTAATGCTACTTTGCTTAACAATAACACACTGACTTTGAATCCTCTTACTTAAGGTTTGATTGCTTCTTGACGGTGGTTTTAAATGAATTGTGTTGAGGAGTGATAAAGAGCTTATTGCCAGGAATAAAAGCCCAGAGCAATGAAGAAAAGCTACACATGGAGTGGCTAGGCGATACAGGCTATTACGGTGAGGGAATGGTGTCCTTGACTGCCAGGACGGCTTAGAATTTTATTTCATCTTGTTTTGCTGGCTGCTGACAATGATGCGTGACTCTGGCACTGGAGGAAGAGGGCAAGCATGAGAGCCATTTTAGATCTCATTTACATATTGTGTGTCTATGACAGCATGGGAATAGGCGCGTTTGTATGTATGCGCATGTGCATATGAACCTGCAATGTGATATGTTAAGTAGATACAGTATAAATACAGTAAGTTGGCAAATTTGTACATTCAAACATTTGAAAAGTTTGCTTGTTTTTGAGCTTTGCTCATTGCGATTTTTAAGGAAAGTTATTATGCCTTTCATTCTCCTTGTGTTGCATGTGTTTGTGTGAACACACACTGCCTCTGACCTCTATCACTCACACTCACCGAAGCCCCCAAACCTCATGTAAATTTGGACAGTGGAGGACTTTGGGACTCTGGGAATTGTTGTTTATAAGCGCAGTGAAAAGAACGGTTGAGCTGTAATGGCCCTCCAGTGGGTTTAGTATGCAAACTTCTCTGTGCAGAAACAGTGTAAGGCCTCCCCTCTGAGCTGCTCATCGCTGCGTTATTTTGGTTATCCAGTTCATTTGGAGGTTATCACTGCTTTTGTCAAGGTGAGTCAGTGCTTTAGTTGCATACAGTACACTGGCTCAAATGAGGCTTTGAGATCTGCAAAGAGCAGTTCTCCTCTCCTTAGAGCAGCCTCCATCCAACCTCCAGCTGGTAACTTTTAAAAGATTCTTTTTTTAAAAAAAAAATCAAATTTATGTTTCTTTGTATTCGATTTTTTTTTAAATTTGTTATAGTAAAATAAATGTTATACTGTGTATGATAGCTACTTTTTACCAGCTCTGATCCACCCAATAAATACAATGTAGTGAATATGTTATTTGTAACCAGGGCTTTTTAAAGCTGTAACCTTTAACCTCACAAATGGGAGTAGTTAGTTAAAGTATTGTGACATTCATGCTAGCGATTGATGTTTACATTAGAGCAGACAAACGCACTGTTCAATCCCTTCCTTATCCTTCTGCTGTTGTGTTTAGGTTTTGAAGAGAGCATCATTCTTAAGACAGTGCACATCTTCAGCAAGCTTAGTCTGACAGGCCTATCATGCCTTGGGGGAGGTGGTTAGCAAACAGTCATCATTTACTAAATGACTTTGTCCAATGTGAATAAGGTTTGATGCGTTCAACCTTTGCTGAATTAATCATTTTTTAAAAAATGAATCTGTTAGCAAATAGTAAACTGTCTGAAACATTGAATACACAGCAAAATTCATTAAATCAAATTGTTGATTAATTGATCCAAGTGGGGCTGTTAAACAAAAAACTCTATGCAGGCAATTGGACATAAAGTCCAGTGATGAAGAAACACTCTAAGCAACAAATTTGAGGTGCTGACCTCTTAACTTTGTGAGTCAGGCATGCCAAAAGCTGTTATTCTATAAGTAAAGTATATGACTAGTAATTATCCCATATGATGCTGCGTGTTTTCAGGCATACAGAAAATAATGATTGTATGCCACAAAGTGCTTGAAAAATTGCAGGGGTGAAACCTCTCCCTCTGATAGGTTTAGGCATTTCAGACATCCTTTTCTAAAGCGATTTGGTCAGAGCTTTTCCTCCACTTAAACACAGAAACACTGAGGATCAATTTGTGGGATTAGTGGACACTGTGGAGATAAAGTTGGTACTGAAGAAGTCCTCATGACTGTCGTCCCTCTGGTGCCCTGCTAAAGTCCTCTTAGCTCCAGTCCTGGCCACAGACTAAGCCCATTCAAAACCCCAAATGCAATCACACCCCTAGCTCAGACTGGCCCCTCACAATTCTCATCTCCAACAACACCATCCTAAACTGCAGCTCCCCGATCTGCAGCCCTCCCTGCCTCGTCTCCTCCCAGAACTTTATTTAATGAGTGAAGTTTTGTGGTGGGTGTTAGTGGGACTCACACCAGGCCTGGAGCAACTGAGGAGGAGCTTTCATAAACTATGGATGAACAAATGGGATTTAACACACAAGAGGCTCTGATGGCCTATTAATTCTGCTTTGGCTGGCATCCAGAATGAGCCAGCCTCTCTCCTAATTCATGGCTAATTTCTATCAGAGGTATCAGGAGACTTTTTTTTCTCCGAGCAGGATGCATCCACATAACTTTAATGGATTCATTCAAGGGCTATGGCACGCAGACATTGATTAGATTGCCTCTGAGGCCCCACTGCTGGTCGCTTGACATAGGCAGCAAATGAAATGTGACCTCTGGTAAAAGGCCTGAACCAGCCAGCCCCGGCCTAATCCATTAGCTCAGAACCTTTTCCAATCCCATTTAATTAATGAAGTGATTTGAAAAAGGGTGAACATTTACCAATCCCAGGAACTGGAAAATAGTGGGCATATATAGTAAGTCAAACAACAACAGCACCACACATGGAAAAGAAACCCCACTAATTACAAAGTAAAAGTATAAGAGTTAGGTTGCAGACTAATTGTTTGCAATGAGATGGAATATTATTCCAGTGCTGACACATGATGATCCAACCACAAAACACATACAGATGTGAGGTAATGAGTTAGGTTAAGGGAAATTGCCTTTCGTTGGCTGGAATGCTTAAATATTTGTCAGCAAGAGAAAAAGTCAATTTATTCAAATTCATCAAAGCCAAACAGTGACAGCAGGGGAGGAGGGAGTTAATCAGTGAAATGTAAAACAGAAGAAAAGAAAATATTTTCCACTTTTGTCTGTAGAAAGATTACCACTATGTTCATCTTGGCTGTGCAGCTGTGATCCGCACCCATGAGCACCACCTCAAATCTTTCTGGAATTCACATTTTGTACAGTCATTCCCTTTGAACAAGGCTCTCTTTCTATGCGCAGACTCTTTATTAAAACAACTGGAAAAGGAAGAATAGCACTGTATTTGTCCGCAGCAAAACCTCAATGTCAAAAGAAAGACAAGCACCAAGCTCTCTGTTGGTGCATATGTTACATTACTTATTTTTCTAATTGAATTCATTTATTTATCTTCAGTTAATAATTTATGATGCAACACACAGTGGTATGCAAATGAACAATTTAAATTTAATGAGTTTTTAATGACCAAACAAATAATTAGTCGAGCCTGGTGTGGTGTGCATGTAATTTGAGAAGGAATGAATTTGAGAGCTTTGTTCACTGTTTGAGTACAGACAGGCTAATTTACTTATAGAGCAGCTTATGCAGCAAAGGAACTGTGAGGTACAAACACGCTGGAAAGTCATTACCTCAAGGTCATTAGGAAATCTCTAAAAGGATAGTAGTGGACATATAATGCTAAAGAAATAATGCGAGTCAGTATATTCTACACAATAACAGCAAACAGCAAAACAGAAGCACATGCTCTGAATTTAATGCACACTGCTGAGAAAGGACATATCCACTATGGATATCCTAAATATTCCCTACTATTCTCATTGGTGTGGGAGAAAAAGGCAGAGGGCTACATGCCACTGGAGCCAAATGGCATTTGATAATGGCTTTTTTCAGCAAACCCAAAAGACATTGTTAAGATTTACATTTTCAAATATATGCTGACCTTTTTTCCCTTCTCTCCTCTGTTCGCCTGTCATCAGGACTGTAATTGAATCAATATATTTCCTGATCAGCCCAGAGATTGAATAAGGTCACAGGAAGCCATGTGTGGACATTAAAAATCATTATTCTACTCAAATTGAGCAGAGATGGCATAGACCATTCAAGGTTCAAAATGAAATTATATTAGAGTCTATTACACTTTTACAATTATAGAGACGTTCTAATATTACAACGGGAAATGAAGTCATAATAAAAAGCCCAGGGGTGTATTACAAAGAAATGACCCAACTATTTTTTTCACTTTTGCACTGTTATTGAATTGATGAACAGAACTTGGTGACATTACATTCACTGATAAGTGACCTTATTCATGAAAAATAGAGGAGTCTGCTTCAGGTTGCTCCATTTTCTTACTTGACGTTTGCTGTGGACCCGTTTTCCACCTGCAAGACTTCAAGCCAGCAACAGTCATTTCACATTTACATTTCCTCACAGACACTTTCCAGGACAAGTGGTGCTAATGTAGCCGCTAAAGCAGTTACTGCTTTAATTGCCCTGAAGCATACATTTATTTTAATTATTCATTTATTTTCTGGGGTATGGGATTTTTCTTTATGCACATGTCTGAGCAGCAAAAACCAGCTAATTAAATAGCCCAATAGAGTTGTGCAATTGGAAGACAAAGTTTCAATCCTTTAATCCAATACTTCAGTAAAAAGTGGAAAATTAAATTAAATTAACAGAGTTTTCAGTCTAAACTCTTGCAAATTATGTCTAACTATCAAATTAGATAAAACTGCCTTTTTAATTGGCTTACTCATTGAAATGAATAACCTTATCAGCGATCAACTTATCAACCCTGCATGAAACAAGAATGAGCAAAGAAAAAAAAAAAAAAAAAAAACTCTCCCTCTGGCTTTACAGTGATTCTTATGGTCCAGTTTTCTATAGTTTACACATTTAAAAATCAGACTCAGTGTATTTTTAATTAGACAATTACATGGCTTCACACTTATAATGTGGTGCCTTGTGATTTATAGTCTTTACTGTCATGTCTGCAGAGGGAGAGGTTCATTTCTTTAGTTGTTATACTTCTGTTTCACTTAAGGTGCAGTCCCTCTGGTCAATTAGGCGTGATGGTCACAATGTCTGCAGGGCTCTAGCAGTGTGCTCCTTAAAGCCTGTCAAATGACGGTGAGGGGGGAAACCCGGTCGCCTGGAAACGATGCCAGCTCCCACAGTCATCATCATCATCGCTGGATGTAAATAGCCTTTCATCTCAGGTGGAACAGAACCATTGAGCGAGCACATCTACATTACCCTGCTTAAACTCTACATACGGAGGGATGAACAGTAATGAAAGGACCATTTAGACCATCTATTCCACCGCCACCTCTACAGATTTTTTGAATATAAAACCTCAGAGTGGAACGTTTATGAAACACATAATGACAATCTAAATCAGTGGGCGGCTTCAATCTACAAAGATTAGTGGGCTTCAACACGTAAAGGCATACTTGTCGCCTTATTACTGTAAGAGCTTCAGAAGTCCTCCCTGAAGGAGTGAGTGAGGGAGGGGGAACACTCAACTGTGCCACAGATCTCTGGCAGCAAATTAGGAACTGTGTTATCTTTTCAGTATGGAGAAAAGAGGCTGGGAGATACTTGGCCTGCCACATTTTTCAGGTAAGAGAAAATAACTCTGTGGTGGATTTTTACTTTAATGATATGCCCAGAACATTACTGCCTCAGCTCAGGCAAGCCACGCTGCAGACAAGGAGTGATAAGACTGTGTACACTGGTATGTTTGAAACAGACACTCCTGCTCATTAGAGTCAGTGGGTTTTTATAAATGTCTCTATCTTTTGGTAACACTCAGCAGTGACAAAACTAAAGCCATCACTAGATCAAAGTAATAACCCAGGAAATACAGAGTGCTAAGGTCTTTTGTGAAGATAAGTTAAAAAACAACAAATAATTACAGAAATGCAAGAGAACTAGATAACTGTAAATGGTTATACTGTTATCGCTGTCATATTGCTCCATGTTGATCCCATTCAGATCCATAACCATCTAATTAATAATCGAGTAAAACAACATATCTGTTTTCTACCATGGCAGCACGTCATCTCACAATAAGAAGGTTCTGGGTGCTCTCCTAGGTCAGTCCTGTGATGGACTGGTGATCTGTTCAGGGTGTAGCCACCTTTCTCCCATTGTTGATTAGGTACAGCCCCCGGATGTACCAGGGGAAGAGGATGGGCAATGGATGGATGGATGGATTTATGGATGGTTTTTACTACACAAAAGTGGTAAAAGTGATTTTATTTCGGTAGTAAATGTTCTTTCTTGAGAACTAAACTTCCCAGTCCACGATCTGCTATTAGCATCCACTTTTACAAAGTTATTGCAGAAACTTTTTCCTCTTGGTTGAGGTTGGTGTACTGATAAAAGTAAAATCTGACAAAGTGCAATGTGCAAAAGACTTAAAGGCAAAAATATAACAATTTAAGTGAAGGATGTAACATCTAAACTCTGTGGAGTGATGAGTAGACAAAAAAATCCAAATATGAAACAAATATTTCCATCACTTTTCTAACATTATCATTCCTTAATTTGTTTGATGTTGAAGGTAGTCACCCTCTTCTGAAGACTTAAACCCACCAGCTGTTTATTCTAATGTCATAACATTAGTGGATTGAAAATTTAGCATAAATTCTCATTTTCTTTTGACTTTTTTTTAATTGTACATAGTGAATATGTTGCCAGATAAGTCAATATGATCATGCAATAAATACACATTACAAGAATACCAGAATGCAATAATAATAATAATCTGTAGAATACAGCTGATCATAATGGGCAAAGTGCCTATTGAATATCTGGAAATCTCAATGAATTGACAGCCTGATGCTGGTGGTGTACAAAGATCAGGACCAAATAAATAGTGATAAATAAAGTCAATGACTGAAACAATTTACGAAAACATCTCTCAAACTAAATTTACAGATGAACAGACGTGTATAAGCACACATGCAATTTTCAGTTCATACAAGGTGCTTTAGCTGTCATGCTCTGCAGTCTCATTGCCCCTCTTCTGCAGCCAAAGTGGTTGGCTCGCTCTGTCACCCTGGTTTGTTGGAGGCCCGATGGTGATGAATGCCTTTTCCTTTTTGTGAAGTCCCCTGTATTGCTACAGCATGCCAGGCAGAATGAAAAACAGATTAGAGGTAGGAAACCGACACAGAGAGGATGTTTGGCTGTTGGCTATTGAGTTATCAGCCCTTTTCACACCTAATGAAACAACTTTCAACACTGTGGCTTATTAAATATCCCCCAGTCACTGGGCAGAGCTGCAGAGTTGCCAGGCCCTGAGAAAACTACATTAGATTTTAATTAAAAACAAACAAATTACCCAGAGCTGCATGCATCCAGGAAATTTAACGCCACCCAAATTTGACCTAACTTTCTGAAACGATTCCTGAGAGGAGGTCTGCAGGTACACCCGACTATCTATTAATGCTGAGAGGAGAGTCAATCCATCAAAAGGCTTTTATAGATCAAAAAACATGCAAATGGCATATGATAAGATGGTAGAGAAACTGGGTGCAAACATCAACAAAATAGCACAGCAAATAGGAGACTATCACCAGCTGATTTATTATTTGATAATCGTATCTCTTTAACCTTCACCATGGACACTTCAGCACATCCACAATAACACTGTAAATCATACCAAAAAAGGTTAATGATGATTTCAGCGCTCTTTGTTGTAACAGAATTTCAATAGATTTCAATAGTTTTAAAAATACATATGCCCTCTCAGGTGTAAATTATTCTATAATGGAGCTGTCATGTCTGTTTCTCTGGAGACCCATCTTTAAAATAGGAATATAATCAGCTCATTATGTTTTCCTGTGTTTATAATATTAAAAAATCTATTCATTTCTCCATAACTTTAACTGATTCTCTAAGTGCAAGTCCACTTTCTATCATTACTTTGATTTTCTCACTGCATCCAGCTTCACCACAGTGAGTCTCATAGATTCGGCCTTGAAGGCAGACACTTCTCCTCAGAGCGGCTCAGTGTTTATTTGAGCAGTGGATACCGTAAAGATCTTCCATGTGAAAAAGATCCAGCTCATTATTGAAATATGGTATTGTATGAACAAGAGCATTAACATATTTTTTGTCACTGCTTTGCAACAGAGGACAAATGAAGACAGAGTGGAAGCAAGGAATTGGCTGTGAGGCTGAAGGGCATCTGTCCCAGGCAGCTAAACCAATGTGGACCATTTCTTCTTCTCCAGGCCGT
The DNA here is from genome assembly GCF_900324485.2 of Mastacembelus armatus. Lineage (NCBI taxonomy): Eukaryota > Metazoa > Chordata > Actinopteri > Synbranchiformes > Mastacembelidae > Mastacembelus > Mastacembelus armatus. The sequence continues at coordinate 10,071,038 of NC_046635.1, read as the reverse complement.
TCCCTCCCAACGTCACTCCTTTTCTCCCCCTGGAGTTCCGCTGTCCTCCAACTGCACGCATAGCAGGCTTGTTCGATTCATTTAGATTTGACCCCTGCTTACCTTACTTCCGAGTGGGCTTCATTAAGCGTCTTTCTGGCTCTTTCAAGGCCTCCTCTCTCTCGCGCTCTCTCTGAGACACTCACTAAGTGGGAGAATTGTAACAAAAGGAAAAGCTTCCAATGTGCAATTCTCAGTGGAGAGGGTGACCCCAACTTTAGGGAGAAAAAGAACCTGAGGATAATAGCAAATGAAGCCAAGGGCTGCGTTAATGGGCAGACACGGCACACCAAGTTCCTGGTGCTGCTTTAACTGACAGACATGTATATTAATACTCAGCACTTTTTTATCGATGTGGAAGAAATATGAATATTCATCCTCATTTATATTTCAAGGCATTTCCATTCCTGCGGGGGCCTTGGTAGGTTTTGACCAATTTCCATGCCCATTACGGAAATGACAGCTCTCACTCTCGGGCCCTGACAGAGGTCTGCCCAATGCACAGGAGGTCCTGCGAGGAGGGAGCCTGCGCCCGTTCCCAGCTGTCCACAAACACTCATTAACAGAGGAAAATATCCAACGGAATCTCTGTGAGAATTTTTAATCACACAAAGGCCCTGCTAATTAGGCAGCTGATGGGGCATGGAGAGCACAAGGACGAATTCTTTAAACAAAGGACTAGAAACTTTAGGAGCCTTAATTACTCGGGCAAAGAGTTCATTCCAGAATGGCAGAGCACATCATTCCACTAATGAGACCAAGTGGCAGCACATATTAGTGAGAAATAATGTGGAAAGTTCAATTATATTGTGCTTTTGGAGCCTTTTTCCTCTTTCCCTCCTTGCTACTTATGCACACACATAAGACAAAGCCCAGGCCAGCACAGGAAGGAGGCAGGGGCGGAGGACATGTAATCACTGGCACCAGCACTCCGTTCTTCACGTGTATCTTGGCAGGCTTGATCATCTTAATTGCCCATTAGAATGTTCTCCTGTTTGAAAATGAATATCATTATGGCATCCAGCTCTGGCCTCTCTTAGAGAAAGACTTACTGCAATTTCACCATTCAATACTGCATGTGTCTTGAATTCCAAACACACAATTGAGTACCAATTTGCACTAACCAAATCCTTAGAAATGCTATGAATTAAAAGGGCAAAGGCAGAGTTAATTACCAGGAGGTAAGATTAACTCTTTCTGTCTTGCTACATGAACAAATATTGTTAACGAACACGCCGTGTGTGGCCTTGTCATTGCTGTGAATTTTCTGTTGTAAATTCAAGCCGGTTTCACCACACGGATGGTGTCTTTAGGAACAGATGACAAGGATACAAATTATTCCTTATTAGTTTTTCTGACCTAATGTGCTTTTCTTTCATAACAGGTCTGCCCGTGCTGATATTTAAAAAAAAAGATACAGTCTTTTAGTGAAAAAACAAACAATTTTGCTTTTAAGAGTTCATTAGACACCAATGTTTTTAGGCTGTCAGATGATGTTATTATCACTGTGGTGCAGTAAGGGTGTGGAAACAAAGTTATGCCCACTTGTATTAAGCTAATAATATTAGGCACTATCTTTAACTTTGTTTCACACAGTGTGTGGGTAAATAATTGTGAATGACAATCAAATAATGTGCTACTGAAAGGGTAATATATGCACATTCTCACCTGCGTAAAATATTGTATTAAAAATCCTAATGCCCACATCAGGAGGTGCCTACATACCAATTACAGCAAGCAGGAAGGAAATTTCCCGTGAAATAAAACAGCTAATGGGAAATGGAGGACAGCAGGCAGCATTCCTTATTGCCTGCTAAGCTGGAACAAGGAAAAGAGGAAGGCAGAGCCCAACGTCCACAACTGGCCTGGTTTTAAGCACATCAAAAATGGGGCAGTTAAATATGTTTGCCCTCAAGATGATGCCACTCCCACGCTATGCACTGTGTATTCACATGCTAGTATGGGATAAGGTTTTTCCTGTATACAGCATGGATGCTATAGCTGTAAAGACACTATGGTGCATTGTTTCATTTATTTTCATTTTTTAATTATTTAACCAATGATATTAAGACACCTGGAAAATTACCAAAGGTCCTTGACTGGACTCAGAATCATAACATTATAATTATTACACCAATCAACTCAGACCCAACACTGGTTGTCCACTCATGTTACTTACAGGAACTAGAATCAGATATGTTGTTCATAGTAAGATATCCAAAGAAGTATCACACAATCTGTTACAAGCTGTTCCTCTCAGCTCTATGGAGCTTTATATTACATCAATATTTTACTCTTAACACTTTCATCAGCATTGCCACAGCAGGCAGCGGTTTTAACATAAAAATCTACTGCACAATACCTACTCAGCACCAAACTGCAGATAGAGAGTTAAAGGCCAGCTGGTGAGTACTCAGTAGCCAAAGAGCTGGTGGAGACCAAAAACAGAGCTCTAAGGGGAGCAAATATTGGGCTTTGCATTTGTTGCGTGGCCAGAAAATGCCTCTGCATGAGTGATATGGGCTTGATATTGTATGGGCTTGATATCTTTGCTAACAAGTTTGTGATTCCATTTTTTTTACAACGGTACTATGTTAGTTTCTGGCGGCCGTATCTGATCTCAGAAGCCAAACATGGCCGTGCCTGGTTAATACTTAGATGGGGGACCAACTTGGTAGACCAGGGGCCGCTAGCCTCAGACACTGAGGATGTGGATCAACTGATCCGCTGTTGCAACCCTGAATGGAAGCAGCCGAAAGAAAAAAAACCCCTCAGTTTCCATACTTGTTTACTGAAAGTTAAACAGCTTTCCTCAAACATACATTTTTTAAATAAATGGAAATATTTGTATATATGACATGTAAAATAACCTGATGATCAGTACTTGAATAAGTCAGTTTTGGACAGCAATCATTAAGTTGAAGGAGTAAAGTAAAACTTCTATAGAGTTGGGAGACGTCTGCAGACAGATATATAAAGAGAACCAGTAGATGGCAAAAAAACCCCCCAAAAAACATGCTATAACACAAGCTGATAATATCTTAATGTTGACCGTCCCCATAATCTAAATTTTCTCATACTTGACAAAGTTAAAGTTGATTTTAACATGTAAAATCAATCATTTACAATTTCAACATAAGATCAACCAAATAACTATGTACATCCATTTTCCAGGCAATTGAATGGGCTAAATGTACAGGCGTTACCTTCTCTCCAGAATCCCATTAGAAAAAAAATTTGGAAATCAAGAGGATGTTGACTATGTGCTCCCCTCTTTACTGCCTTGCAGACAGCCTAACCCACAGAGAATAGTCAGAGCAGAGAAGACCCACCAGTGAGGGAACCTATTGATTTGTTTCTCCCCATGTTCTCTCTGCCAGAGTTGTTTGTTTCTTTTTGCCCACTGCCCCTGTTTTATTTACAGGCAGTGGGATCAATAGAGGCACTTCCTCACTTGCTTGTTTCCAGCTTTGTGAAAACACATCTTTCAGCCTTTTAAGCACACTGGCAGATCTACATCATTTCTCCAGTGGTTCATATAATTTGAGTTCAAATGATTGACAAGTGTAATTGTGCAAGAAGGTGGCTGTATAGAATGAGATGAAATGTTGGGTGACCTCTCAATACTGTATGTATATTTGCTGAAAACTCTTCTGAGCTGTCACGAACTTGGAAAAATAGCTCCTGAATATTGACCTTTGCAGCTGTCAGTTCTTAAGAGAAACTAGTAAAATGTAAAATGTGAAGGCTTTCATAAGTAAAACTTTGCCTCGGTGTATGAACCTGTTTAGACCACTGTTTGTCACATAACACTGACCTGAGTTGTCTCAAAAACCCTTAGGATTTTTTTGTAATATAAAGCAGGGGAACCAGTCCAAACCTGATTGACACCATAGGGCAGATATTTTGCTAAAAATTGGTGTAGGCCTTTTACACTACAATCTTTACTCCTGGCTACCATATTGCTCTGGGACTATTAGTGGTAACAGTCTTTCCTTCCTCTTGTAACATATCTAACATAATCAAGAGAGTTTAAAATGAGACTTAACTTGAAAGTAAAACAAAGTCAATCATTTCAGCAAATGCTATATAAGGACACTGTACAAAGCCCTCTAGTGGCTGTGTGAATTATCACATCATTATAAAACCCTGGCACTGGAAGTTAAAAAAGGTTGTTGTTGGCTGTGTCCAAAATCTCTTCCTTGTTAGCTTATTCACTACTGCTTATATAAAATAAGGTCAATATGCGTAGTTATAGTTATAGTAACAAATATTTATTAGTTATTAGTATTAATAATCATTATTTTCATCATCACTGACAGATGTGGGGAAATTTTCCATCTGTGAGATGCACATCACAATACAGGATTGGTAGCAGAAAGTAGGCTGCTGTGGAACTGTGGTTTTTTCAAATAACATGGTGTGAAGTAAAGAAAGTGCCCTGCATAGTAAATAGGTGATTGTAGTGAATGCAATCCTGCCTTTTGCAGAATCATTCAATACCAATTTTTTGTTTGGTGATATGGTGCATTGGCATACATACATGCCCACAATCTGCACTCACAAGCACCAAAACAGTTTTTGTGGCAGAGAAAAATGTATTAAATTCACAGAATAAATTCTTATGTTACAAAAATTGTGTGAGCAAAGGTACAGCATGCATTAAACCGAGTAAAGGAATTATATTGTACTATGGTGTAGCATGTATACAATATCTCACTTTACTTGAAGATTATGAGGAACTGGAAGTAGTTGTTCAACAGCAACCACTATCTTTCTTAAGTCTCCAGAGTCCTAGGAGGAATGGCATTTGTACTTTATAGACTGGCCCTCCTCTCCCACCTCCTGTTGACTGGCAGGCTGTTCCTGCCCTGATGCACAGTGCTTACACACTCATTTTGGTGCAGAGGGTGCTACACATTGAATTAAAAGAGTTCTGATTGATAAGGTAGTTGAAGGCAAATCTGCTCCCACTAATTGTCTTTCAAATGCCCTCATTAATCAAAGCGGAGCCAGCCCTGTGACGGCAGTCCTGTCAGCCGCTATGCTACAGGCTCTCCTCCGGCCACTCACCTCGCAGCATGATGCCTGCTTCCCCTCTGTCAGGCTCCGCTGTCCGAGGACTGCAGGAGCACAGGCCATCCGTCCGTCCGCTGCACACCTGCCTTCTGCCAGACAGGATCTGACCGCCCCCTGCCACAAGGACGGCCCCAGAGACCAATTTAGCAGCCACTTAATGATTCATGACTTCAAGTGGTGGAAATGAGGGCAGCATATGATAACAGGAATAAACACATTTAATTAGCTTTTCATATACATTATTTATTTATTTACCTGCACTCTGATTAATTTATATATTTTGTGTTTGTGTTGCAGGGATTTTTTGGTATTCACAGCATCTGGCAGAGACCCTTTGTTGTGTGGCTGAGAGAGCGCCTTCTCCCACACCTATCTTTTCATTGTGTGTGTGTGTGTGTGTGTGTGTGTGTGGGTGGGTGGGTGTGGAGATGTAACAGTGTACCTCCTCCTTATCTAGGGACCTTTTGCAAGGGTGCAGTGGGGTGCGGTACCAGCAGGGATTTGGCAAGCCCCCTACAATGAAATGAAACGAAATGGCGGGGAATATTAGACTTTAAAATATACAGTTCGCTGTGCTCTAAGTAGCCTTGTTTGTGAATTTCCTGACAGGTAGTTACTCCCCCAGTTTTCTTTGAGCATAGGGCATACATTTTCATGGAGGCACTAATCAAAGCTGTGCTGTGGCAAACAGCACAGCCACAGTAGGCCCAATCAAAGCCACGTACCTGGCTCTCTTCCATAAGGCTCCGGGAACGCTGATGACAACTCTTACCCTAGCATCTGCCACCGCATCCATCACAGGTTGACTTCCTTCACTCTCACTCTCCACATCTCTTTCTCTCATAGACACATGAGCACAGGCTGCACTAAAAGCTCTCACTCAGCAGTATGAACTTCATGTTTCTAGGAGTAAACAGAGGAAAAAGTTATATCTTATTCCTTCCAGGGTCTGGCAAAGAATCTTTAAGCAAAATTAAGTGTCAGATTTTTATGCAGAATGTTCTGTAATTGTCATTTTCATGGATTTTCTCAGATTAGTGCCAAGATTGTCTCCTTTTTACACTGATTACAGAGGGAAAATGGAGCAGAAGGAGCACAGAAACAGGGAGAGGAAATGCCATAGACTGTGTCACTGATATTGTATCCTCTTAATTAGCTGTTTTTGAAGAAATAAACTATAATTGTCCGCATGCCACCAAATTAAAACATCTGGTGTAAAACAAGCTCAGACACAGTGTGGGAGTGACCTCTACTACTGCCTCCTCAAGACTTGCTCTCTTTGCCACTTATGTGGAGAGAAATCAGTGAGAGGAGTGGGAGCGTGATGATGACAGCGAGTTGAGGAGGTCAGAAAGCCCTTCGTCCAAAGCGGTGGATACAGAGATTCCCACTTCCCGCTCTCCTTCTCTTCTTTTTTCCGGCTGTACGTACCCTCTCTTCTCCCATAATCCCCGGCCTCCAGACGCCCTTCTCTCATAATGACACGGCTATGAAACCCAGTTGGTGTGGCTCAGACCCAAGGCAGTGTATTAAACCCCTTAGTGTCTGATTGCTTCTCAAGAATCAAGTGGTTGTGCCCTCCCTGTCATTCCCCTGGCCACCGCCATTGCCACCTCGGCTGCATGGAGCTGCTGAGACAAGAGCTCTCACACAGGCCTGGTTGACCCACTCACTCATCCACACTGACGTCATACATTCAATGAGACAAAGGTCTGTGCAAAAAGTGCTGAAAGGCTGCCATGATTGTTTTTATGCTAAAGAAATTAAATAAGGGAGGCTTTTTAGTGATCTTCAGTAATCTTCAGTGTTTTATTACCTCGCTGTCAGTAAACATATTTAGTGTTGGCAATTGTGTGGTCAATTTCAGATCCAATAATGTAAATCTCATTAAAGTTTTTATTTTTTAAGAAATACTGTATTTTGCCACAATTTTAGTTACAATTGCACTGAATATGCTAATTTTAGTTTAAAATTTAGATTCTTTAATACATTTTTCTGGATTTCATAGCAGTGTAGATAAGACAAATGTGAAGTGATTAGCTCCAGCAATTAATTACTATCTATACTAATGTTGTTAGTATAGGTAGGGTAGGTTATTTTGCTCTGGAGTCAGGATGTGTCCAGTAACAATAGCAACATTACCCTATGAGGTAAGAACTGCAAGAATGTCCATCTTTATTAACAAAAATGACTAGAAAAGCAAAAGCCTTTAGACACAGCAGAGTAAAGTATTAACAGAGCTGATGCTTCATGACAGTGTTGGCCCAGTTTGTCAAAGAAAGAATAAACTTCCTGTGCCTGTGGATTTTTACATATGTCAAACTGTGTTTTGGGAGAAAACTGTTCAGAAACACACGATCTTTTAGATAACATGGCTTAAAGACATGACTGCATTTCAAAACAACATGTTTGTAATGTTATGCACAATTAACTGCTTAGCACTGTGGACCTACACTGCTGTAATGATTCAGTGAGGGAGCCGTCACCAACATTGCTGTAGGGCTGTTCCTACAGTGCAAATGGCAGTGTTGTCCATGCTGCCTGCACACCCATGGTTGCACTGAAGGGAAAAATAATGGGAATGAAAGAGCAAATATCTGTAAGTATTTGTTTGTCAGTGTGTGTGTGTATTACTGTATGGATGTGTGTACATGTGCATGAGCACTATGTGTGTGTACGTGTCTCAGTGCTGGTGTGTAAGATGGAGTGCAGTGTCGGAGTTTGGGCAGAAGGTGAATAAGTACAGTGCTTACTGTGTAATCATGGTTCCTGTCAGCCTTGCTGCAGGAGAGGAGGGGGCGCCCAGCAGACTGAGCTCCTCAGTGATGAAGTACAGGCACCGAGGAGCGCTCTGCACCTGGATATTTATTAACACAGGCCTGACAGTAATGAGGCCTGAACAGGTGGGCTGGGACACACATATCAGAGTGAGGAGCATCCGCCAGGAGGCAGTGGGGAAGACGGTGAAGACGAGTGGGAGAAGTTCACCCTGCAGGCCTACAGAGAGCTGAGGCTGCACACCCACTCGTACCTACATACACATCTGACTAGAAACAACAACGAAAAACAACTAAATGTTTATTTCTGCTGTGCTACTCTTACAGACATGTAACACTTGCAAAAAAGTACATATTTTGTTAGAACTTAATAAAACACACAAACATTGATTTGAAATGTGAAAACTGGTTAGACTGGCCAGTTGGCAAATGTATTAAGTTGCTTCTTTTTGTGGTGCCTTTTTTTCATTACCAAACATGCAAATAATTCAAAACAAACTCAAATGAAACAGAATGTGAATACAGTGAGAGGTATAATTTGCAAGCCAAAGGCTCCTGTTATAGAATGGTCTATGAATATCTGGAGTAGTCCTTTACTTGGTTTACTCTTTAATTTGACAGGAAAACACCACCGTTCCATTTTTGTTATTTACAGGAAACACCACTTTATGTTTTATTATAAAAAAACAACCCCTGATTTTTTAAGCTTTAACAACATACTTTCCAATTGTCTGCAATTCAGGTGAACACTTGGTAAACAGAGTCGCAAACAGAGGACGGAGGACTGTGACCAAAGCACTAAATTTGCCATTAAGCACATTTGGACACAATCCGGAGGTTGACATTTAAAAGTTATGATATGACATTAAGATATGATAAAGAAAAATTAAAGTGGCCATGGATTGGGTACTCCAGATATAGAAGATCCTACTGCTGTTAAGACTGTGAAAGCCCAGCCAGAATGACCAATACTGAGGGACATCTTCCAGATCTCATTAGGGCTATGGACAGATCCATAGTTAGGCTGAGGGTGAGGGAGTAAGCAAAAAGAATACAGTGATTAGAGCTGGGTGATCTGCTGTCTTTGTGTGTCTATTTGCCTTGTGCTGGATTTCTGTACTCTGGTTGTCTTATTAAGACTGTGAGTGAGGCTAATCAGCATTGTCATCTGACGCTGAACAGATGCACCAAACAAAGAAGAGGAGGAGACCACTGCGGACCCATGGTGCATCTGCGGGGGAGGAGAGAACTGTGCTGCCTGAGCTGATGCTAGCTGATGGCACTCCCTGTCAAGTACCCCTCTCAGAGACTAATGGGTGGAGAAAAGGTAGAGGGTGACTACGTCCAACATTTCATGTCAAATCCACCTTAATCATTTGTCATTGCCAGCTGTGACTGACACAAACTGTAGGTGAGGAGGCTTCTCGTGCCCACCCAAAATGGCACATGGGGAAATTCACTTAACTACTGTAGTCAAATCTAGATCTAGTCTGCAGGACTGTGGGTAATTTGAATTTCTGGTGTGTGAATAAAGAGTGTAACTTGTGCTTTACAGAAGGGACATGATTTTGAAAATGATTAGGTGAAAAGGATGGATGACGGTCCCACGTGAACACTCCCCTATTCTCTGTTCTGTCGCTCTTTCACTACCAATTCTGTCTCTTTCTTCCTGTCTTCCTTTTTCTGTGTCCTTAAACAGTCTCCCTCTCTGTGCCACCCATGGACAGCGAATGACAAACTAGGACTGCAGACAGTGGTGACTATTAGCTCATCTCTCCAGCCTTCCCGCTGAGTCTGCTGGGAGCTTGCACTCATTTTCTATGCAAACACTCCTAACAGATGACCTTGGCTTTATCGGGACAGGTCTAGATCTCGCCAAAACCAGCAAGGCATAATATTACTATTAAATCTATTTGTTGGAGAGTGACAAATATTGTTCATCTGTCATTGTGTTCAAATTTAGCCTCCGTGCTGGGTGGTAGCAGTAACAAAACGTCGTGATCTTTGTCATCTAATCAGCTACAACAACCGTTTTAGATACGTCCATTTTCAAAATGTGCAATACAGTAGCTTTTGGTTAATCTACACAGAGGCGTATCCACCACAATGAACCATAAGCTTCTTCTGTAAGTGCATGTTCTGGAAGAAAGTCCACTACAAGTGTAATTGGAAAGGCCTGCACCAGATGGATTTAAATGAACACCACACATGTCGTGCTTTACATGTCAGTAAAAAAGAGCTTTCTCTTATTCAGTGGGATCCATTTTTAGCCCTCCAGTCAAACCAGTCACACAACCATACAATAGAACTTATTAGCCTAGCCCCCACACTGCTGTGCAAGGAGGACAGATCTCCAATCTGAAAAGAACAAGCAGTTTTCTTTAAAGATTCTGTGTCTGGGGCTAATCTGGTAAACTCCCATAAATGCTCTTCAGCACCCCACATGGAAGGAATTAACAGCTCCAGACCATGCGGAGAAGACTTAAGCCTGCGATATACCTCTGAGATTAATTAACTCCCAACTTTACTTATTATTATAGATTCTTAGGTTGCTACAGAAATTACCATGTCTTCAACTCCATTAGACAGTTTTGTGCCATGGACCAGGCGGGGAGCCGAGGTGCTTAGCACGGCACTGTCTTCCATAATGCATGTTGGCCTCATCCGTACTCTGACAGCACTTAAGAAACCTACAGCTATTTGAGTGACAAAGATCTCATCTATTTTTCAGTTTTGACTCTTACTGTATGAGGGAAGATCTTACGTGCCATAAAGTGCGTGTGCAAGTGTGTGCACAGGTATCTGCAAATGTACATGCTTGCGTGTGTGTGAGTGTGTGTGTGTGTGTTGTGCAGAGGCAATTATAAATATGTTGTAGGACAACAGCCTTGGATTTACTCACAAATTATCTCAACTCTGTGCAAGCTGGAGCGTCTGTGTGTGTGAGTCACAGTTTTAATGACTTCTTTTCATGCAGTCCTCTGCAGCCTCACCCGCTGGCGCTGCAGATTTACTATTTTGCTCTTACAAATCTGTGTGTTTGAGTATACGCGGTAGCATGAAGCCTCCAATTGATACAAGCTAGGAAAAGAACTACAGGTAGAAAGAGGTCTGAGAAGTAGAAAACATTTCATCTGCCAATAAGAAATTTGTGTAAATTTGTTTAGTGGAAATGAAACAGAGTGGGTTGCTTAGATCTCCATCTCTGCCCGTCTCTGATCTGCTCCCTCTGAAATGAATTTTAGTTGATGTCATTAAAAAATATACTATTAAAACCAATCCGGCACATTATCATCACCCAGATGACATGAAAAAATATATTATGATGAATTGGTGTACACTAAATTTCAAAACATTAATTCATTCTGAAAATAGTTTTACCTAATTGTAAGATGTATTTTGTTGCATTAAATAAAAGCTGAATGCTAGATCTGAATTTGTTGAGTGCCAGTTTCCAGTTTCCATTAAACATCTTTTCACATCGTTGCTTGCATGATAAGTTCCACTTTAACCAAGAGATGGGCTTCGATAAACCATTAATGAAGCATTAGGACAAACTTTTAAGCTTCTCCAGGCCAGCCATCTCCAGTATTTGGCAACATCTTAGGTGGGCGGCTTCTTATTGCACATTAAGTGCTTTTAGACACAAGAGCAGAGTATGTGGTGAGTGATGCATTAGGAGACTGACTGATGAAGGTATGTGCTCTCTCATGTATGCCACTTGTATTGATTTCTGTAGCCTTTTAATTTAAAGCACTTTCACTTAAGGCTGAAACAAATGTGAGAAAAGGCTGGTTGCATATTCAGCTGTTAATGCTACAATCATGTTCAATTAAAAATGCACAAGGCCACAGATTTGAAGATTGGTCCTTCAAACTGGCATATGTTTGCTTGTTATTAAATAATTATGATTGGTAAAAAAAAAAAAAACACTACACAGTGTTAAAATTGTTTCTACTTATTAGCAGCACGTTAAATAAAAGAGAGATGTCATGGATCAGTTTGTCAGACAATGAGACAGAGACAAACTGATCCCTCAGAGGCCACGGTTGACAAACCAGACAGATGCAGCTCATTGCTGAGGGTGTGACCTTGCTGAACAGCCTTGAAAAGCACAGGTTGCCATTCTGTTGTTTGATAACTTTTCTTTGGTGTGCTAAGTGAAATTGCTGTTTTCAGCTGTGGAGATGTTAGGCTGCAGGTTGATGACATGCAAAGAGAAAAGAGGAAGGAGTGCAAGGTAACTGTCTGTTGAGCAGACTGAGGGCAACCAGTGTCAAGCTCATTAACCTCGGCAAGAGAAATGTTACAATGAGACAGAAGATATGCATGGCACCAGGTCACATCCTGAAGTGCTGCTCCTTGTAAAACCTGGCTCACACCATCTGACACAGCAGCACAAGCATTTCATATATTAAAGGCCTTCTCTGAAGTGGTGGGATAGTTTCTGAGCCAGGAATGGGGAATTATGTATAATACTGTAAGTACATTTAAATATTCAGAGGTGACTCAGGCAGTGCTGATGTGAGGTTGCTGTGTGTCTTACGATGGAAGGGAGTAAACGTCATTATACTGGTACCTCAGCATATCTTCATTGACAATGCTTCTCATACAGTCATCTACAATCCTGACCTGTCCAAATAAAGCCTTTCTCCCAGACAGACACAATCAGAGTGATGAGTAAACACATACACTATGTCTATCTTGCCTATTAATCTGGGCACCCAGCTGTGAGGAGGGCTTTGCTGCCCTATCTCCTCTGGTCCACACAGTAGCCTGCTGGTATTGCTGCCTGTGTTTGGATTTCATCGAGAGCTTGGGATCGTTTCAATGCAACACAGATCAGAGCACACTGGCAGATGGACTGTGGCTATTTCTATGAATATTTCGAACCTGCACTTTAGAATGACAGCATGTTCTGTAGATCTAATATACGAACAGCGTAACTGTAACTTTCAGTTGAGTAAGTAATTATGTTTCATGCATGGAGATGAATACTGACATGGATAAAGTGATGTGGAGAGGCAGCTTAACTGTTACTTGTGATACACAGCAGCTCCAATAGAAAGATGGTATATATCATATAACTCACGACTAGTGAGTTACTGTATACTAGTGTATACACTGTGTCCCTCTTATTAGCCACATTACAGTCCAAAGCAACTCTCCAGACATAAACAGTACTTTATGATGCCTATATATAAAATAGTTTTTTTGACAATGCCATAGAGAAGTTAAATCAACTGAGGTCAAAACTTAGTGATGTGTTGATGTATTGAGACCCTTATATAAGTGTCCTGTATTACATGCTTGTAATAAGATTGGTGTGAGAAAAGTGGTTTGTCATCTCACTTCTCATTAGTCATTGCCTAGTCCCAACTCTGAACTGAGAACTCCTGCCAGAAGTGTAAAGTTAGTTTTCTAGGACTGGACCCAAACGCAGACACAGTGCGAGAGAGGTGAGTGTTTGCAGATTTATTTAACAAAAATAAGACCACTGAGGCACTACAACAACAATGTGATCCAGATTTTAACTAAAACTATGAAGGGATATCAAAAAAAGAAGAAATACTGCAAACTGTCCACATTAAAGGTATATTAGTAATATGTAGAAAACTGGAGATTAGAGTCATGTACTGGAAAGTAGCAAAATGGCAAACAATGACAGAGCCGAACAAAGATGACAGGTCCTGCTCAAAAGCGTAAATACAAGAGGCAGATAATCAAGAAAACAAGGTAAGCAAAGTTGAGGAACATAAAGCAACACTAAATAGGAAGTGGAAATAAAATAAAAGTCCAAGACAGGAAGTTCATGGCAGTGCACAATTTTTTAATATTTTTATTTTAATTCAGTATAGTTTGAGCTAAGATAGGCCTACTTGACAGTGCAATGGTATCTCAAAGCAACATGATATGACATTATACCAGCCATCACTGCACTGTGGTAGATATACACAGTACAAGTGAAAATCTGTATGTAAGATAAGGGCCACCTAAAGTTATTACACTGTCACACACCCCATGCTTTGGCACAAATGTGCTACAGTCATTGTAAATGTGGCCCCTAAATGTGGAAAGGTGTGAGACTTTGAATGGCTCCCCTCTGTAGTTAATCACTGCAATTACTGCTGTGTTAGTTTTGATGGTTATTTAAAACTGGTCCCATGAAAGAGAATAATGGTAATGGTAGCCAAGTCCCTCCTTTCGATAGAACAGAACAAAATACTGAGTTTTCAGAAGTTACAGAAGATTCAGCAGGTTTTATGTATAAATGACATAATCAAAAACCGATGGCTAATAGCTTCTACTTTCACAGCGTAGTATAAACTGAAAGTTATAACATTTAGCATCTAGAAAGATACATCTTTAATTAGTAGATTACCGAAAATAATGTAGACTTGAATGTTTGTAGAACAAATGACGCTGTAATCACAGTATGGAAGTTAACAATGTGTCTCCATCAGCCCCTCAAATGCCAGTCAAACACGGCAGCAGGAAACACCCACCCACAGGCTCAAATCATAGACATTGTTTTGACAAATCTGTATTTTAACCTTTTGAAAAGAGCTGCTGTGTAATTTACATTTCCATTAACAAAAAGTAATAAGAATGGAACGTTTAATTTCTGTTTACGTTAACAGAAGATGCATATTGTGAAGAATTCAGAGAAAAACCCAAAAAGCTTGTTTAAAACCAGAAAAATAAAAGGTAAAAGGAAAAAAAAAAGTAAATTTTCCACAACAATCCTCAGTTTCATTAGAGCAACTGTTGGACTGTCTCACAGGATTTCTGACGCACTTGCCTTCCTGCAAGTACAGCTGTCACACGCAGGTAATCTACTACTGGCTGGTTCTTTGTAGACCATTATTCCAACATACCACAATTTCATCCTTCAGACAGACCAAACCACTTTACCACTTAACAATGGTCAGTAATGGCTGAGATAGAAAAGGGACATGACAAAGATAAGGTGTCAAAATTTAAGATTTGGTATCTGTAAAAGCAGTCTCATAAAAGAAACACCCCTTGATAGACCTCTTTGCAAACCCAACTTAATACGATATAAAATATGATGTGAAAAGTGTGTGAATTCAGTGGTAGGTATCATGGTATATGTCTTATGTCTATTCAGTTGTTTAGTAGTGTGAGCTTCAGCTTTAATATGCCTATGAATGTATTCTTATGAACCTTGATATAATCTGACTTGGATTACAAACCCACCACCAAGTATATAAAAAACCTAAGCACAAATGCAGGTGTCTGTAACTCCGCAGGTGAATATTCCATGACATTTCATCTGCAGTGGTATTAAGGTGTGGGGTGACACCAACCATGCGGGTAGTGGATGGTTGAAGCATGAAATTCATTGTCAAATACTTTCTTCCAGTTTAGGAGGAAAAGCCTCATGAGGAAACACTACTTTCTGGCATGAATAATGTGAGATTACTATCATATTTATAACACACAAATGCTACAGAATCTGATTAAAGGCAATTCTCTTTACCATGTCCACTTTGTCATAGTCCATCCATCACTATAGATGGCTCAATTCATATGAGCGTGTTAATGGATTATAACAGAAATCCTATTACTTTTTTGAATCTCAGTGTGAAATACATAAATTGTAAATTGGGCAGGGCGTGGAATGTGCAAAAGACCTGTTAATGAAGGGATCTGATTAGCATTTGTCGAAACTCATTGAAGTTCTTACGTGCTAAAGGTCAGACTGCTGCTCTGACATGGGGAGATGAAAACGTTCTACTTTTTGGGGGAATGTCATGATTTGAATTAAGATTGTCAGATTGGCTGTAAGCTCGTATCACAGTGCAGGCGTCTTGTATGACCTTTTCAAGGAATTGTCATTTTCCGCCCCTGTGATGCCACCATGGCTCAGCGGGGGAGAGGCCCCTCTTCTCTCGCCATGTAATTTGTCCTGGGTGTTACCATTCACACTGCACTACTCCCAGCCACTCGCCCAAAAGTCTATGTATCCACAGACCAGCAGGCTGCGACTGCACAATAACGAGAATGTAGCTGCTCAGGTTCTACTCTATGCTCTGTGTAAAGCAGGAAAGGCCTCTGCTCTGTGCTGCTCTTGGCCTGAGCATCACACACTCACAGCCCTGCATGGCTTCAGTGCTGGAGTAACCAGTGGTCTAAAGCAAATACGATCATGATATTAACTACACTCACTACAACAAGCATACGTGTGAGCGATCAAGCACTGGAGCCAGCTGTTGAAAGTTGTTGTGTACTTTGCAGTAAACTGTTTTTTACTCAAAATCAGGTATGCTCATAATGCACAACTTAACACAAGCAGTGACATTATGCGTTGTTTCTATAAAAAAACTGCTAATATAAGGAAGGCTTCAAAAGTTTTCCTTAATATTATTCCAAAACATTTAGTAATGCAGTATTATTTATATGGGTAAAGGGGAAATGGGATTTTTTTTTTTATCTGTACAAAAAAATAAGTGTTTTATTAGCATTTTCTTGATCACTTTTAAATTGTAAGCATGGTGGCTGTGGCTCAGGAGGTAGATCAGGTTGACCATGAACCTGTGAGTGTTTTAATAACTTGTGAGTTATCATACACAGTTAAATGTTTCAAAGGTCAAGTGAGCATCCCTATGGAAGCCCAGTATTTGCACTAAATGGTGTTGTGACCTATCACAGGGCCCCACCATTGGTATCAGTGGTGTCATAAATCTTTCGGCCCCCTGACACCATTCCCTAGGCCTGACCTACAATACATTTAAACTGGCCAAAAATAATTTAAAGCAATTTTTACCCCCCACCCTCATCCGAGTAAAGAATAAATATTAAGCAGCTTCATTATCTTTGCATAAAAAAAGGCATTTAGTGTCCATTTCTACTCAGTACTGGCAAGACGTCAGACTTTCAGAAACCCAAATATGATTAAAAACTACTTTGTCAGCTTACACTACGGTGAATACAGGTATATGTTTTCAACACATATGACACATTCTCCAATCATACATAATAGATAACAACTATACGAAACACATCATCATAATCGTATCGCAACATATTCTGTGGATTCAGGGCTCATTTAGCACCACACTGATTTGGTTTAGCAATAACACAGACTGATGAATAAAACATTGTTCAGCCTGCTGAGTGACTCTAAATCACCTGTCAGAGAGAAGCTGTTGATATCCTCCATGTAAGACATGTAAAGAGTCAGAAAAGATACCGAGATGTGTAATCTTGATGTAGGATCAGAAAATAAGATCAAACTTCATTATCCACATGAAGCAACATTTCCAGGACATGGACACATGGCTGCAAAAACTTGTTTCAGACCTGTTACATGGACCTGTTTACACACTTGGGGGGCCCCCACATTTAGCCACTGTGACATGTCTTCTGAAGTCTGTCTTTTGAGATTTGCACCTACAGTACAGTGAAGCTCATGCGGCATAGCAGCACTATAGCTGATGTGGCACTGTTGCCCTTTCACAGCTAATTGGTCGCTCTGCGCTCATCATCTGGTTATCAGCGGTGATTGGCTGATGGTAAGCTGCAACTGGTCATTCGAGTGTCACTAGCCTGTGTTCCTGTAATTAAAATCTGTCATCCAGAACCACATCCCTCGTCGCCACTAAACCCTTTGGTCAGATGGCAGAGCTCAGATAAACCGTCCTGCAGCTACTTTTCTGATGAAAAGAATAACACGTCTGTGGTGCAAAGTTTAGGAATCAGAGAAAAAATGCTTGAGATATTCCCTCAAAAATGTTGTGTAGTTGGCCTTATTGTGCACAGTAAATAAGCAAAGTTATATTAAGTCTGGCATTAACGAACAGACAAGTTGTATGCTTGATTCATATTCATATCTACTGGAACTTAGGAGTTTGCTTATTTGCATATAAACAATATAATAGGTTCTACCTTTATCCTGTAACTCTGAAACTTTTAACTCTACCAATCAAATGTTATCTAATTGACAGAAAAAGTAGGCCTTCCATAGATAATGTAGTGGGAGAGAAGAGAATGTAAAAGCTACTTGATATTTTTGATGATGTTGAACATTTGTTCAAGGCTTTAACTACTGGAGGGCACTCCACTTTTGAGTTTCTACCAGGCTGGCCTTCAGAAACATGGATGACAGAAATCTTTGGAAATTAATTAAGAGACAAATCCCTTCTCACTGCTGAAGTGTGGTATTTAAGGTATTGTCCTTGGTGCTTGTATAACACCACCTTTCAGTGTCGAACCCTCTCTTTCCACTGGTTGGATAATGCAGCCTAATCCACATTAGCAATCACTCCAGTCCCTGTTGTATAGTGGCAGTCCTTCCTAATTGCTTGGCATTATTAGGTACTTTACTTGTAAATTTGAAGAGGAGGAACATCATTCTACTGCATCCAAGCAGCAAATGATCCAATTTGCTTAATTTCTGAGAAACCAGTTTGTTTTTTCCTCATTGCTCCCCCTATTGTTTGTTGAGGGGAATGATGGAGGAGCACATAATCAGCAGCCAAAAGAGCTTGAGATGATGTTTTATTTAATGATTATCTGAAAAATGGGACAAAAAGAAAGCAAATAGATGTCCACATATAGAAAAAACATCTACAGTATCCACTGACAGAGAGCAATTTCACCAGACATGGCTGACTCTGTTGCAGGCCTCTAAGAAATTCAAACTCTAACAGCCTGACTGAAATTAGCTTGTATTCAAATGAACTAATTCATTGTTTAAAATTTCCAAAGGAGGCAGAAGAAGAGAACCTTTGATATAATATGACGTCTATTCCTCAGAGCTGCAGAGTTGTTTACTCAATTACAAAATGAAGTTTATTTATAAATGGAGCAAGGCAGCGTCAAGGCAGAAATGAGCCCCTCAGACTCACACACAATTGATTTGTTATTGGTGAAAAATATCAACTTTAAATTCAACTTTAAATCCCTAAAATGTAAATATCTGAGTGACCTAATCTGAAATTCAGCTGGAGGGGTAAGAGAAGGGAAAATAGTCTCACAATCTGTAACCCACTCATTATTTATCTTCTTTCTCTGTCTTCTTCACACACTCTGACAGAACATGACTTTCTTACTCTCTCAGCCTCTGTGACACTGTTTTGTAGTAAGATGTCTTGGTTTCACTTTCTGTTTTAAGGAGATTTACTTATGACTTGTTGACTGCTGCTCTCTCTTACATGTGGAGCAATCCAACCCATCGCTCCCTCTGTCTGCCAGTCAGTCAGACGGCCAGCGTCCCTGAACTGCATATGGAGAGAGTGAGGGATGGAGGAGAGTCAAAGTGGCCCAAGGCGTACACACCAAAGGGGGCGGGAGGAGTGGTGGTGGGTGTGTGTGTGTGTGTGGAGTGTGTGGAGTTGGGTGGGGGGGGGGGGGGGGGGGGGGGGGGGGGGGGGGGGGGGGGGGGGGGGGGGGGGGGGGGGGGGGACAAGGCAGACATGACAGCCTGATGACACTTGCTTTTGTGTATCATATCATTTTAGCGATCATCTACATTTCATTTATGTGAGACTTGGTACTCCAACGCAAAGTGTCAGGCCTGTTGCCCTAGTTAGGTTGAGAGTGAAGTTGGCTGGGTAAAAAGCGAGCTGATGAAACGCTCCTGTCCGTGGCCTGCTGACAACCCTGGCACTCCAAATGAAAGTGGAAAGGCAGCCTTATTACAGTAGGTTTCATACAGCAAATGGGGAAACAAATGTGACTTGATATCCCAGGATGCCCTTTGTTGTTGTTACTGCTACTGTTGCTATTGTCAATAATGGTGATGATAATGCCTGGTGTTTTGTTTCAGTGCTCTCTTCTGTTGCTTTTTTGTTGTTCAACCCAAACAAGGTTTGTTGGCAGAAAAGCTGCTGCAGTAGGGAGGAGAACAAATTTCTCACATTGAGTGTTGCACTTTGTTATTGTGATCCCCTCTTTTTGAAATGAAAACACAAGATACCAAGTTCATCGGTCTTTAATAAAGTATTAGTAAACAACGTATCTGTGAACCATGTTAAGCCAGACGTAAACCCGAAAGTTTGTATGTTTTTAAATTTCAGCCTTGCAATCTTTTATCTTTGCAGCGCAAACTACCACGCTCATCTCGTGTATTTAAAGTATATCTAGAACAAGACATGGAACTCGATGGATCCCTTTGCATTATTTATGATTTTTCTAAACTGACAGCCTCGTTTTTGGGGTTATGTGGAATATTTACCACTACCCTGTTTTAATCGATTGGATCAATAAGTACATTGTATTCTGATGAAGCGTAGCCTCTCAATGGGTCCTTCAGATAGAACAAGAACTTTGTGGACCCTTTAAGTTTAACAAATCTTTTTTTTTTTTTTTTTTTGCACTCTCAGATTTACTGGGATACTGGGATATGATACATTTTATTATATTTTTAAGTGTTGTCACAAATGCACCTTACACTGTTGTCTCCCTTATACTTAAAATGAGCACAGATTAGCAAATGGGCTCTATTCCACTCTTTGTTTGCAGTACTGTCAGTTTTCCATAGAGACATGGAGACAAACATTTAAAAGCTCTTCATGTAAAAACAGTAGGAGAACTCTGTCTGAAAAAAGGTCTAAATACAGAGATGAATAAATAAATACAATAAAATATGGGCACTGTTCTCATTTTGCAGCTTGGATGCAGCCCTGTCAAACGGCACTTAAAAGCGAGGGAGCTGGTCTTGGGGGAGGTTGAGATGTTTATTCTAATGGATGCCATAATGAATGCTTACAGAGTCAGGCCTTGGCTTCGATAGGGGGCTCTGTGCCAGCATGGTTTTAAAGGAGAGCAGTCACTGCAACAGCCCTGGGCGCTTGGCACACCGAGTTCCCCA
This sequence comes from Mastacembelus armatus, assembly GCF_900324485.2. Taxonomy (NCBI): domain Eukaryota; kingdom Metazoa; phylum Chordata; class Actinopteri; order Synbranchiformes; family Mastacembelidae; genus Mastacembelus; species Mastacembelus armatus. Next base: position 10,050,305 of record NC_046635.1, on the reverse strand, counting down.
CAATCTCCCAGCACACATAGAAATGGCAGCAAGGACCTGGAGATAACCACCCATGAAATCTCTCATCACATGCCTTTGATTACTTGTCCACTATTTACTGTTTTTAAACCCTGAACTTCAAACACAGCAAGTAAAACACAATTCCTGTGACATCTTTTTCCTCATAGAACCATGTTCATTCAAGCTTTCTGGCTACACATTTTCTCACTGAAGACTCTTTGGAAGCACAAAAAATTGAAATCAAATGCTGGATCTGTAACCAACTATTTATCATTTTTACACTGTTTCCTAGAATCATTCAAAAATCTCTAACACGGGTTTAAAAACAGGAGTAGCTTTCTGTAGATTTTATAAATGTGTATCTATTTTTCCAGATTAAATAGAGTGCATGGTATGTGCAATTTGTGTAGTCTATGCATGTGTTCCTATATGTGTGTGTGTGTTGGTGTGTGTGTGTGTGTGTGTGTGTGTGTGTGCCTGCTGGGGGGTGAAGACTGAAGCGCTTTATTAAAATGATGAGAGCAAGTTCAATTTGAATCATGCAGTGCCTGTCAGTGGCTTCTCGAATTGCAGGGCTGATGAAATTGCTCTTGCGGTTATTTAAAAGCAGTTGTAATCCATCTGAAAATGCTGTGATATAATCCATTTAATTTCTTATTCCTTGCAGCAATAACACTGAGTAACAAAAATCTATCAAAGCAATGTAGCCTGGTGATTTAGTAATTATCTTTATTTTACATTACTGCAATTCAGCCAGGATTAATTAGAGTTTTATCTGAACAGAGCGGCAGGTCACTTACCTCAGTACCACCACAATGTGTTTTTATCTTAATCATCAACCTCCACAAACTCAATGGTGACCCACTGTGCCAAGAAATGATTATTTTCTGATGCATAAAGTCAGCAATATATAGAGAGAACAATACTAAAACCAACAGCTATTAAAAGAGTTTTACCAGCTTTTTTCTAAATCAAAGCTAAAAGTGGGAAAACACAAACAAACACTGACTGCTGCAGTGCTGTGGGTAGGTTTCTGATGGAAAAAAAAAAAAACAAAAAAAAAAACAATGTCTGCAGGATGTATCACATGATACGTGCCATGTAGTGATTCGTTATTGGGGAGAACTCACCAAATATCCAGTATTGATCAGCTGTTTAAGTTGAGTTAATGTATGAGCGATGCTCAATGTAGTCTCTAATGGGTAAGCTGCCTGTAGGCAGTGCACTGGTAATAAGACCTCAGACAGCCACATAACTCAGCCTGTCTCTAAGACCACTCTCTTTTTTCTCCACCTGGGCTATCTGACATCTGATATTAGTGAAATCACTGGCACTCTGGAAAGAGGAAGTAGAGGAATGAAGGAGAGGAGAAGAATCCTTATAAGGCGAGAGAGAAGTAATTAGAGCTTTATTCCTCTTTGAAGGCACCAAAGTGTTTTTTTCCCCCTATAATTTCAACATATAGAGCAAAGATTATTATATTAAACTGATGTTTCAGGTTGTAGCTCATATCTATACCTTACATTAATCTTACCCATTTTCCAAGCATATCACAGATTTTATGTTTTGTGACTTTTTTGTTCCTTCTTTCCAAGCAGCTACTGGTTTCTGTAGTATGAAAATGAACTTGCAGTAACATCAGCATTGTGTCAAAGCTGTGGTATGAATTATATATCACAGTGAACATTTTGTATTATTTTTTACATTTTTGTTAAGATTCCGTGTGTTTAGCAAAATTCCTGCTGGTGATAAGTTCAAGGGCTGATGGGACCCAACACACCAAATTTCCAAGCTTTAATAGCATTGAAAAGGTGCCCAGAATTTCTGCAGAAGACCTTATTTTTCCTCTCTTATATTTACCTCACCTCTTTATTCAATGAGAAAACTGCCTACATTTCCCCTTTTTCAATTCATAGTCACGTGTTTGATTCCCACTCTCAAGTTTTTCTTTTTGATTTCTGTTCTCCACATTTCTTCAATGTACATAATTCACTTTGTTGTTGAAATTTTGGCTTTTCTGTGTGTGTGTGTGTGTGTGTAGAGAACAATAAAAATCATTAAAAAAAAAAACACGAAGACATGAAGCCATAAGAAATAATTAATCAAAAATTCAAACAATAAAGTTAATTTTGTGTAGCTTCTTGCTTCACAAAACTTCAATTCATTCTCAAGCAACATGCGTCTCTCATTGTCAATTGACTGCACCAACTCACCAACCTTACAAGTTCAATGCCACTGTGATACAAAAGGGCTGCTAGGACCTAAAATGCATCCAAACACGTGCTATTTTTTCTAAAAGGATTGTCAGTAATGTAAAATAAATAACAGTTTTTACGTAAAGAACAAAAACAAAGTTGCTGAGGATGGCCGCAGTAGTCTGTTTGTTGCCTACCTGCCTGCTGGTGGGTAAAACACATAAAGGACTGTCCTCACTAAGATTAATTGATTCCTTCACATTTGGATTCAGTTCAGAGAACCAAAGAAATTGGTTGTTTTGACAGTGGTGTAGCTCTCACTCACTCTCTCACTTACAGCCAAAAAAACACACAATACTGAGACATGCATGGTATAGACGTGGACAGCCTTAAACCTCTCACACCCTCTCTCCATAGTGATGGGAAGCACTTTCTTTTTCACTTGTTTTGGTACATTAGCAATAACATTAGGGGAGTTAATTGCCACGAACATAATGATTATGAGGAATCACTGGGGCTGTGCATCTAAAAACACATCTTTTCAGGACATTATAAAAACAACTTTTAAAACATCACTGGTGCTCTTTAGATTACTCACACCATGCTAATAGCAGTGCTGTCTCCTTGCAAAACACTTTTCCCTTCACAAGAAATAAGTACATCACAGGCGGCAGCTAGAAAAATCATTGTTTTTGATTTGAATTTACCTAGCCCGTAGGTATGAGTGTATTGATGCCGTAGCAGAAAATGCACAACAGGCCAAAATAGAAACATGTTAACCCTTGGCTGTAGTGGGACTCCATGATGGCGTTTTCATGTATTTTGATCATACACTCTGCACCCCCGGCAAGCCTCTCTCACATGTTCTGTGGCATAAGTGTTCATGTCTAATACCCTCCGAGGACATTTTGGTGTGTCTCTATGAGTCTAATTTACGGATATCTGCATAAATTGTGAGGGCCTGGGGCCAAGCATCTCATGTCTTTTTAAGGGACAGGGTTGGTTCTTGCATTAGTAGGCCCTTTCGGGACAGGAGCAGCATTCCAGATAAGATCAGCGGTGGGAAGTGGTGAGCCGGGCCGTTTGTTCTCGTTGGCCATCTCTCATGTTGCACCACTGATTGGGAGGAAAGCTAAAATTGCTTTCACCGGGGCTCACTCCAGCAGTAGGCAATGATAACTAACAATGCCCCGGGGACCTAGTTAAAGCTGCATCACACGCGCTGGAAAACCACTTTAATGTGGCAGCATTAGAAAGCTGTCAGTTGGGTTGGTGAGGAAAACAGATTCCAACTCTTCGTAGATTTTGAAAACATTTGTTATCCTCACTTCAAAAATGCATATAATCAAGAAGACAGTTTAAATTTCATTTCACACAGCTTACCATGAAGGAAGAAAAAGATTTGCTTAAAGATCATAAAAGCAAGGATATAGAGCAGAAAATTATCGTGCTTCCACTCGTCTCTCAAACCCTCAGCTGCCTGCCTCCGTCATGCCGATTGTGGAGCTCTTGTCATGAAGAAATGCAGCAGGTTGTGAGTTTCTCTTGTTTTACTAGGGTATGGTTCAGGTACTGTTCAGCGCATGTACTTTGTACTCTTTACATTATTGACACATCTATGCAATTTCTCTAAGTGCTACTTAAAATTAGTGCTATTTATAGCTGCTGCTAATCATGCTAAAGCTTTCCTTGTCAAGTATCAAAAAGAAAACAATATAAATAGTCCTCTTTTTGAAGCTTGATATGATGAAGTTGCTTGGCTAACGCCACTTTCATTAAAAAAAATACATTCCATTACATTAATGTATATTACATATTTCCCAGAATGGTATCTGGTCTGAGAGTGAGAGGTTGGTTAAACTGGTTTACTTATAAAATATTGTTCTGTCATGTATATTTTACATGAACGTAAGCATAACTAAAATACAACCATTATCTATCCTTTTAAAACAGAGAATTCTAACGCTTGCTCAATGTGTTTACTTGTCAAAAACAAGGTATAACCTGGAGCTTCATCTGGCATAATTCTGATCACTCAACAAAAGACACCCTATCTGTGCTTAATGCCTTCTCTTCCATTTGGCAATACTCTCTGAGTGTCCGAGAGGTGTTCTTATCCATTTAATATATGCTCACAGTGAATCCTGTCAAATATAGATTTGAATCAATAGCACTCTAGAGTGGCTCGTTAAACTTAAATCAGCTTGGAAGTGGTGCATGCCTGCCTCACAGCTGCTGTCATTAACCACCGCCTTGCAGATTATTGGAGAAACGTCCTTGTGTGAGTAGATTCACCAGTTTACCTGAGGACTGTCGGCTGGAACTCCAATGTAAGATGAACCAACACTGGGGTACAAACAACTCATATCCCCACCCTAAGGTCTTAAAGCAATACTCCTCACAAGATCTATCTTTTGAGTGTCAAACATGCCCCTATATAAACTTGGAAAGCAACTGTAAAAAGTTTTCAGTTTTGCCCCTTAGACAGGAGGGCTGTTGAATTCATGTAATTTATCATGCAAACCGATAGTGACCAGTCTATGATGGAAAAACATCCATCGAAACTCTAATCACTCCTGCAGCATAGTATACAGTACCTCCCTGCATCCTTGAGCTCAGCATGTTCCAGTGGTAATTTCACCAATGTATGGCTAATTACCCAGCTTCCTTCTCTTTCAGCAGGCACAATAGGTTGTGGTTCGGCTTGCAGAGAGGCATGTCAGATGGCTTTGATTTTTCATTGGTCAAAAGTGACTCCCGCATCTTGTTGTAGTTTCAGTGACTCAGTGACTTCCTCGAAATATAAAACACAAAACTCAACACAGCTTGGGCTGGGCCGATGTCCGAGTCAAGCAAATGAGTGAAAAGCAAAAAAAGAAATCCCTCAAATCCAAGGGTGAATATTTGCTCAGAGGCATGAGTCGTAATTGCATGAGAGCTAATTCAAAGCCAAATAAGCTTCTCTAGGACAGGTGATGTGCTAAAACCTTCGGCTTGCTGCTCAGAAAAGCTACCTGTCACACAACAGTCTTGCAATAAATCCTTCCTTTGTGAAAGTTATAATATAGATAATTAAGGGTTAATATAAATCTAGAGAAGTGTTCCTTTTATTTAGCCTACAATCATTGATATAAATGGCATGGATCAAAATAATAGAAACACCTGTCAGTAGAACATGACACACTGCTACAACACCAAAATGCCCAAAATGACCATATAGCTAATTCAACAAAATCTGAACATCATCAAGGAAAGCTTTATTGCAGGACTGTTATTTTAGACTGCACTAGTTTTAGTTGGATGTAGATAATAAACTGGTCACCGAATGTACACTGGACAGTATTTTGTAATTGAAACTGTCAAGTTCCTACATGGTTCCACTAATCACTGATATGACTTTGCTAGTCCAACTGTGGGTAGTTTGCCAACTCTGTTGCATTTTGAGCATCGTTAGAGTATCTGGGCTATCTCCATGACAACTGAGCTAACTACATCCTCTGAGGAAAAGTCTGAAAGTGGAACCTAAGTTAAGATCCCACCGCGCCCCAAATTATTTTCAACATATACACACTAAAGTCTCTGAATATTGTTTTCTTTGGAAACTAGTACACTACCATCGCTATGGGCTATTGGGTTTAAATGACTGAAATGATTGTTGTGTAATACAGTAATTCTGATTTCTCTCCTGTGTGTTCATCTGGCTTTGTCTGCACCAATAGCTAAAACTACTAAAAGGGAGTGATTCAACCACTTTCCTGTACAGAGTCAGCTTCACCTTGTGGGAAAGAGTTAACTGTGGCAGCAACAATAATGAGAGCGCAGTGAGACGTGTGAAGTAATTAGTCAGTCTGCTCTCCAATATTTACCCAGTTAATTATTTGTGAGTATTACTCTTGTCTTCCCTTCAGATGGCTGCCTGTGTTGTTTTTTCCACACCATTTGTCACTGTCCACCTCTTGTGGGTTCTCATCCCTGCTTCCTGTCCTTTTTTCCTTTTTTCCCTTCGTCTGCTGTGACAGGAGAGTGGCATTTTGGTGAACCCTTGCCAGTGGAGGCGTTAGACCACCATCCCTGGTTGTGTGAGGTCAGTTATGATTATTTATTCATCTGTCTGTTTGTCTAACGTCAGTAGCAAGATGTGAAAATGGTCGCCAACTTTCTTCGAGTGATGAACACCATAAAAAGGTCAGAGTGGGGACAGTCAGGTTCAGCATCAACTGTGAATAGAGGGCCTGTAAGCAAAGTGATGAAGGCAAGCTCGCTACAGCACTAAGTGTGAAGGTTGCACTTGGCCACAGTAAACCTTACATTCATACCAACCCTGACCCCAGAGAAATGCAGAGATGTGAACTAATCACATTTATAGAAATATATATGACCATGAAACTTTTTATAAGAAGCACTTCAGGTGTAGGGGTGGCCGCATGATGCAAACATTTCAACGTGATAACAAACTTGAAGGAATAGCTTTACATTTTGCGAAATATGCTTATTCAGTTTGTGTACTAATTAAAGAATTATATATAAAATGTTTATCTGTATATTACCTGAAAATGACACATTATGGTTTTACACTGGATTCCAGGAGCCTTGGCATCACTGTCATCATCAAATGACCAAATTAGAGGTACATTGGATTGTTGCCTTTGGACAGGCTTAATGTCTCTCCCTGGTTCCAGTCTTTGGAAGCTAAGCTAAGCTAACTGCAGCCTAGTTAACAGACAGTTTAGACAGTGATGTCAATGTTGAAAAGAAAATAAAAAGGCTAATATTTCCCAAAATGTTGAAATATACTTTTAACTTCTTAGAAGTGTAATTTTCCACCAGCCACTATAAATGACCTGAATGGACACAGAACAAAGCTGGGAGAAATCTATTATCACTGTCACTGTTTAATTAAGGTTTCACATGTGGAAGAAATATGTCTCCAAGCAATGAAGTTTAGGGAGGGGTCAAAGCGGAGGGAAAGGGGTGGGTTTAGATGGTTGAAAGAAAGACAAAACAGTAATTATTTCATTATGGTATGACAGCAATAATATTACAGTAGTGCAGTGTGCAGTGAGCTTATCTCTGGAACAAATGAGCTTTCCCCCAGGAGAGCAGACTGCAACACTGAGCCTAAGGTAGGGTTTGTGTTGCTGTCTTTCTTTCTCTCCCTCTCACACACTTTCTTTCCCCTTTCTCAGCTACCTTTTTAATATTCCCATTCATAGCACATGCAATTATTAAAAAAAAAATAAATTTAGCACAGATAAAAAAAAAAAATTGGGCCCCTTGGGTGACGCAAATGACTTCCTTGTTTTTATTAGAAGACAAGGTGTTTATTAGGGGCCTTGTTGGCTTATTGCAGGAGGTTTCTGAGTTTGAGTAATTGTCCAATTAGGTGTAATTTTAGGATTGGTGCTAACCCAGGCGATTGTGCTGTAAGAGGAAGACTACCACCGGGACACACATTAATGAATCCCACTGAGACCTGTCTACCTTTAAGAAAGAGAGACTGTGTCTGCTTCTGTTTCGCCTTCCCAAATCTTTTTAACGAGGCATTATAACAGGGATTTACAATTGAGACAAGGCACTACTTCTCCCTCCCCCACTTCATTGTTCCTTATTCTTCACCGTCTGTGCACTAGGTTACAAAAATAATTTATCATTCATGTTATATTCAGTTCTCTGAGCAATTGCCTCTTATTCAAACAGAAAGGTTACCTTAATTGTTATGTAGCTCAACTATTTATGCCTTGGCATAAAAATGCATGTTTGCTGCTTCATGGAAAGGTCACTCATTACAACCCAAATAAGTTTTTCTCTGTCAGTATGGGCTACTCAAAGTGTTTGTTGGCTACTTTACACTAAGAGATGGAAGTTTTCTTTGAGGGATCCAGAGAATAACTGTTCTTTTTCTTTTGCCCTCTTAGTCCCACTTTTATATAACTTCCACCTTAAAGAAATAGTTCAATATTTTGAGAAAACACTTTTTTTTTTTTTTTTTTTGCATCTTTTAAATATAAAGCCATAACCATGACAAAAGCCCGACATGTAAAAACAACTATATGAGTTTTTCACAGGTGGTACTGAGTTGCATTCAGGTACAAGTGTGTGGCATCAATCCTGTAATTTATCTCCCTGCAATAAAATTAATAAGCATGTTTTCCAGGAAGATGAACTATAATGTTTACAAAATCCACCCTCTCCCTAATGATAACCAAGTGCTTTGAGTAGCCAAATCTATCATAAACACATAAATCAAGCTTTCGATGGCAGAAAAGGCCATTTTAGGGAAAACAGATAAAACACACCGGCAGTTGTTGACAAGGAAAAATGCTAACACAAGAACATGATTAAAAATATAATCAAGAAGTGTTTACGTAGCTTGAAAAATACTTGTTAATGCATTTTTTTTTTTTTTTTGTCTAGAACCATTCTTTTTAAAGAGATGGACATATGGACAGAAAGAAAGAAAAAGACAGAGGAAAAGGAGTACAGCATTAGGCTGAAAATTGGGATAACCTGTAATACACACACAGACACTGAAATATTAATAAGGGTGATGCCTGTGATGTTTAAACTCTTGGACAACCTCCTCCTGCATGTGTTTACAGGCCTACCCTTTGTGGACAAATAAAAGGTGTTGGGCTCGCCTAAAAAATTCAACACACTGCATAATGTACAAAGGTCTGGCACAGAAACTAAAGAAATAAGAAGGTGACTCTATCATAAAAGGCCTGGCCTTCATAATATGTCCACACTTGCTCCTTGTACTGCTCTGTTGTTATATCTGTATGGGATCCAGCAGGACACAGAGGGTGGAGATGAAAAAAGAACTGCACACTGCGAGAGTCTTCATTAACTCAGAGCTCAGTGCAACAGACATGGCCTCACACCACCTGACCCCCACACTTATAGTACACATGGCCCCAGAGTGGACATCATGCAGGCACACTTGCTTCCAGCCAGCAGGGAGATAAAGCCCTAAGCTGCTCATATGAATGCCAGCAGCATCAGGAGAAATGTGTCTGGAGCTCACATCTAGTTTGGGTTCATGTCAAGGTTGCATTACACCCGCCCGCCCACCACCCACACTAGCACCACCCTGTCTTTCTCTGCTTCATCCCTTCTCACATTAGAGCCTCTCACAGTCTCACCACAGCCACTGACACCACCACCACCACATCACATCCTCACCGCAGCTACCCACTGCTCATCTTCACACTAAACCTTGTCCTTCTTTTCGGGCTTATGTCTCAACACTCCCTCAGAAATAAGCCATTTCAAAAAGATTCATGAGCAGCTGGAGCCGCCATGCTGTATAACTGCAACCATCACAGGCTTCTTCGCTGATACAGCCTGACGTCTCAAAAGACTGCTGGATTCAAAACAAAATCAGGTTTCCTGATCCAGCGACAAACTGAGCTATTGGGAAGGCGCTTTTGCTAAGACTCTTTGTGACATGATGATTGGGAGACAGGCTCAAATTCCCTATGAATATGGATGCAACTGATTATGCCTCTACGAGAAAAAAAAAAAAACAAGCACATACTTGACTGGTAAATATTTGTAAAAAATCTTGGAATGCTTTTGGCAAGGTAGGCTATATATCTGTTTTGTTAGGGATAGATTATTCCTTTCCAGTGTGTGGGCTTGGACTGTCAGTTCATACTATCTTAAAAAGGATTATCTGATCCACCTAGGTCTGATTTCAATTTGAATAGGTGTGAATTTATTTTGCAGTGCTCAATATCACATACAAATAAGTCCCCTATAATCCAATTCCACCCCCACCAGAAAAAAAAAAGGATGAAATAAGAATCTCATTATACTGTCTTGCTTTATGTTTTCTTGTTTGCTCACAAACAATCTTCTGAATTCAATATCAGTGTGTTCACTTGCAGTTCTTCAATGGACAGAAATGTTAGTGAACGACAGGTGATATTTTTCTAATTTCATAAAATTCTAGTACAGAAATTCATCTCTAAGCATTAATTCATTTTGAAATACCTGCACCCCATGTAGTATTTACTGCCCCCGTGACACTGAATTCATAGTGATTGAATGTGGTGGTATGAAATTAGATTGCATTGTGTGTCTCTGGCTAATAATTCCAGATGGAATAGTTTCTCACTCTGCTTGACATGATGCACCCAGAGAGAAATATGGAGGCAGAGAGGAAAAGTTAAGGTTGCTTAGGTTCATTCGAAGGCCTTAGAAGCACAATGAATCAAGCTTCACTAAACCTTGGGAGTGGTGAGGACCTGTGTAATTTGCTCTGAGAAGTGTTCTCTGAGGAGGCGTGTGGTGCTTCTGGCCCTAGGAAGAGGCCTGCCCTCTTCAGTGAGTACGGTGTGATGTGATGATAAGATGAGGTGTCCTGTTTAAGAGCTTGATTAATGGCAGAGGATGAGATGGCCTCTCAGCACAGACACTGTTTGCCTTTACTGAAGTACACTTGTGTTCAGGCAGAGGAGAGCTCCTTGGGTGCTTCATTTCATCCTTGCCTAGACCCCAAATTACCAGCACCACTGTCACCACAGCTCATCTTTACTTAAGGCATAATGGCAAAGATCACGATCAATTATCACAGGTCCATTGGAGCAGGCTCCTTCATTATGTTTAAAAACCATTCACACTGATTGATCCATGATGAGTGCATGCTATTGATAAATAATTAAAAAGCTCTCAGTTTAATTTGGGGGTAAGTAGAGGATGGGGAGCGTGGGGTGGGGGTCAGGGTTGTGTCACGCCAGTGGGCTCTTAGTTGGTGTAATGAAGCCTGACCCCCTGCTGCAGCACGCCCAGACGCAGCACCCTGTCTGCCTCCCCACTTTGTCCCAGAGAACGCACAACCAGCTGGATCTGTCTGCCATATTCACAGCAATCAATGCAATCCGGCTTGAAAGAAAATCAATAAGATGTGTCCACTTATGCTTCAGAGTGTAGGAGAAGATCCTTTGCCTGGGCAAAGCTGCAAAAGCAACTCTTGAGATTTCATAAAACACACTGTGAGGTGTCCTTGTGGAGGCGGGCTGCTGAGGATTTTTCATACTTTTTTTTTTTTTTTTTTTAATTTAAGGCATACATCTTGCATTGAAACACAATAACTTCATGACACAATGAGTTCACCAATTACTCCAATAACTGCAAAGAGAGTTTTTTTTTTTTTAACAAATATTTGGAGGACAATATAACAAAGATAGTAAAGAGGATTATTGACAGTAGCTCACAGCAGACCACCAGAAAAATAATTTGTCAAATGTTTCTTAAACGTCAAATGACCTGTTCTGTTGTGTAGTTTTGACGACATCTTTCAGAAGTTGGGTGTTGTTTACTTAGTCTAATTTTGTAGGTGATGTACATCTACTTTGGTGAACATCTTCATTCACTGTTGGCCTGACAGAAGGAAGTCATTTATTCCAATGAGGCATGAATTACAGAAACTGAATAGCATCCCCATGTGAACATCATTTACCAACAGAAGAAAAATGCATAAGATGTAATCAAGTTTGGCATCAAAAATGGACATGGAGAATAATGAAGTAAGAAGTCAAAGGTGGAAGCAACCCTTAACCAAAAGATTTCTACTTAATTTAGAAAAATGAAAGCTTTAAGTCTTGCAACAGACTGAGTGACATCTTCAGAGGTGCAGTAATGTTATGTGTAGAAGAGTAAAAGTAATCTTTTAGTGTAGTGCTTCAGATTTTGCCATTCCTTCCAGTCTTTTCACTCTTTGCTCCATGTTGTTCTTTAATGGCTTCCACAGTATACTAGCTATATGTCGGTAAAACCGGGTGACGTGGTCTTCTTACAGTGGGATGCTACAAAAAAATCTGTATTAATTTAATATTCACTAATGGATATTTAGGCCTCTACTGGAATATTGAATTTTACTTGGTCAGAGGTTTGCAGATGTCTTTAAACTTCCAGAAAATGTGTGGCTTCCTTAAAGAAGGTGCTCCGCAGTGCTGTGTGGGGGCAGGGAGTATGTTAACACAAACGTTAAACTATAATGTTTATGCTAAAACAAAGAAGAAACATTTGCACATGGTGTCATGTTTGAAGGTATCAGAATGAATTAAGCTTTCTTGGAGAAGCCTGTGTGTGAAAGCCTGGCAAGGAGAATGTGTTGTCCTGTACTCTGGGGTTCATCAGCTCATGGGTGCCATTGCCACCTGGATAAACCAGTTAACACCGCAGGCTTGAGGTCATGGCTCAGTGACCCCGATTGCAGACAGCTCCTAGAGGTGTGATATGAAGCCTCTGGTGGTGTCTGTCCCATAGCCTCACCCACTGCTGAATATCACTATATGCCAGTCATGGACTCACACCTCAACTGAAGAGCATGATGACTGTAAATCTGAAACAAAGCAAGGTCAACTCTAACACACACAGATGGACACACATGCACAAACACTGACAAGAACACACAGTAATCGAACACACAAAATGTTTGAAGTGGTGTGTGTGTGTGACATCCTGAAGTTATCATTTACTGCCTTTCTGTAAACCAAAAATAGCACAACAAAAATATTATGCTGTGTCACAAGTTTTAGTGCTGATTTCTGTCTAATTGATGACTTTGTGCCACATCAATCCATTATGCATAATTTAACATGGATCAAGTCCCACATTAACATAATCACTCATTGGATATTCTGCATAGTGTGACACGCTAGTAAGGAGCAGAATCCCAGCCTGAGAAGGAGTGACAGTTGAGATGCACTCCGCATGAGTTGGCAAACACACTTTCCTTCATACACACACACACACACACGCACACACACACACACACACACACACACACACACACACACACACACACACACACACAGACACACACACACACACCCACAGAGTAAACTGGGATCGGGCTGATGTTAAGATGTCAGATCCTTATACGATTTAAGGAAATAGTGGGAGTCCAGTCTGAGCATTTTGTGTTTATGTGGAGCCACATTTGAATAAACAGCCACACATAGACACACAGTGAACAGCTTGGAGAATGAGGGGTGTAGAGCTGCCTGCTTAGACGCTGCCGTTTGCAATCACTAAGCAGCTTTAGTGTCTCCTACCACAGTCCTGATTTAAAATTCATAAATGCTAATCCTTCATAATTTACAGTTTAAAAAGCAGCCCTGCTCACAGGCCCTGTGGCCACAGCTCTGTCAGAGTAATTATACCAAGGAGCTGGGAATGGACTACTAGCAGAGACTTTCAACAGTCAAGGAAATCCCCCTCTCTGGCACCAGACCCAATTACTCCAAATACCTAAACAGATTAGCAAGTCATTTTCCAGTTCAGTCTGAACATAGGTGCCAAATCGGTGTTATACTTTAGTCAGGTGGGTAAATAGCATTAAACTTGGGACATGCCTGTTTCTTATTAAGTGAACGGTGTGCCAAGTAATTTTATTAGCCATTTCATTTAATTTGTGGTCCTAGTGATTGTCTTTTACAAGGTTACTATAGGCCCTCACTCTCTCTTCCACTGGTGTCTGAGGGTGATTTGCTGCCCTCTCCATGTTCACTGACATTGCAATGTGTGTATGTGTTTATAATGTATATATGTCCATGTGTGTGTGTGTACATCACTGATGAACAGATCCCTCTATCGGGGAAGGTGCCAGTTTTTGAAACCAAATTCTTTGTCCTTGTGAGGACAAAATACATTAGTTTAGATGTAGATTAGCTGTGATTCTTTCATCCAAGGTCACTAATAGAAAGCCATTATCAAAATGGTCTGAACTCACTGTAATGGTGCACAATGACCCCACAAAACCATTGAAGGTCCCGTGAAAGGGCCCTGCTTTACATGTAGAAGCTCTCAGTGCAAAATGGCTCACCGTCTTTTTAAATGCATAATTTAGTAGCTATCTCAAATATTGATTCATTTCTCATGCAGATGTACTGTATGACAGTCAAAGAACAGACCTAAATAAGAGAAAGGGAGTTTTAATCATTTGTAATTTCAGTGTCAAACAACTACAGATGACATTATTTTTACTGATGCACAATGATGACACAATCCAGACTTCAACTGTTCATAACATAAATTATTTGGAGCCTAAAGGAAAAATAGTAATAGCAGTTGGATACTACCTTTTGTAGTCAAACTTCTGTCAAACAATGCAGATTTTACCTTTTTATACATTTAACATCATACGTTTGTCAACTATGTAAATGTAATTCTAGGGCTAATGATTGTTTTCATTATTGATTAATGTGTCAATTCATTTTTGTATCAATTGATTATTGTTTTTCATAAAATGTCAGAAAATAATGACAAACACCCATTATAATGGATTTAAGGTAATGTGTTTATTTGTTGATTTGCTTTTTGTTTATTTTTTGTTTAGGTCCAATTTATTGTCATATATGGCAAAGAACAGCATCAAGATAGTTCCTGATTAACTTTCTGTCACTCAACATACAGTTACAGTAATTGACTAGTTGATGCATTCATAGTACACTAATATTTTCTAAGCAGATTATTAATGTTAAACTATAAAGTTTATGGTATTCAAATAATACTATTAGGAAGCCTGCATCCTTCTCTCTTCAATAATTAATAAATAAAAATAATAATAAATAAATAATTAAATACTAATTAAAAAGTAAAAACAACACTTCATCACTCCATTCATTTTACACTGCAAAGGCTTCACAAAGAACATTGTAACTACTGGCAGCTGCACACCTGATATTTCTCTGTCCTGTCAGAAATGGCCACAACCCCAGATGATGCCAGAGCACTATATCACAGCGACTTTCATCCCTAAGTGAAAGAAATCAGGACTCTATTAGAGCTAGATTAGGATGACTGCACTGGACATTGTATCACAAATCCCAGGCTTTAAAGTTTTTCCATCTTTCCTCTGTAACCATCAGCCATGAAGAATGACTCGCTCAACACTCAAACATCTCTTCCTTTTCTTTTTCACAGTATATCTGGTGTACTGATGCATGTGTGACTAACTCTGTTACGATCCGTTTAGGTACAGATATTTTTGCGCTAGTGTACAGACTTAATACTTCTAAAATAATACTCAAATAAATTCATTTGTTGCCTTGAAAATATGTGTCGTTTAGTGACATAAGGAGGAAATGACATGGTTTATAATGTTGATGCAAATACTACAATTATACAACCGAGGCAGACAACAGAGATAGATTCATATTAGAAACAACTTCTCAAGCAGCTTCTTCTTCACCCTTATTTTGTGTCATAGCAAGCTTTACATTGTAGTTATTATAATTAGCTATTTGTTTGTTTTGTTTTTCAGTACAGCTCTATATCAACAAATGGGATTACTGCACCAAAAATCTGACTGTAGGTCTTTAGATCTAAACACTTAATTAGACTCTGAAAAAATTGGAGTCATCAATCTTATGCATGTATAAACTACTGCAAATGCAAAGATGGGCTAATCAATTCTAATAATAATGAATGGAAATAAAATTTCCAATGCAACAGTAGTCTCCTAGAAATTACTTTATATTTGATTAACTTGCAACAGCAAATATGTTTTGCAGGAAACATAATGCTGACCAGATGATGCTTCTATTAGCATATTGCAATGAGAATAAACAAAACACTTTTTTTTTAACTCTTGAGACTGCACATCCATAATCTCAACTGTGGTAAAATTTAGGTATTAAAAGCACTTCAGTTAAGTTTAGGGAAAGATGTGGTTTTAGTTGAATGGAAGTAAACATGGTGTGTTTGTAGGCACTGGATTCCCTAGGAAATGTTCTTGCTTGAGATCCTCAGAACATGACCCACAGCTTTGGGGACCACTTTCAAAATGGCAGACACACTCATATCTCTACCTACAGGCAATTTGAAAAATAACCTGCATGTCTTTGGACTATTGGAGGAAAGTGGAGTGCCAGGAGAGAATGCACACAGACATGTGGAGAACATGCAAACACCACATAGAAAGGCCATGGATTGAAATCACAAGCTTCTTGCATTGAGGTGAAACTTTCATGCCACACCACTGGGGATTTTTCTCATAATTAAACCAGACCATCTCACCAGTCCAAAAATAACCTGAAACGTCTGCAGAAGCCAAGCCCCTGTCCATGAGACTGCTTTGAAAAACTCCTAAAACTGATCAATGCACCCTCTGTGGAGAAGACAGAATTTAAAAACAACCTCTCTGAGGTAGAAGCCCTCATGGACAAGGTGATGAGTGAGATTCCTGCTTGAAAGCTGGACACTCTTGGGCTGTTTTGGATGACACACCTCTTCAATGTTGCATGGAAGACTGGGACAGTGTGGCTGGGTTGATGGTTCCCATTTTTAAAAAAGCTGGACCAACTATATGGGTATCATAATGCTCAGCTTCGCTTGGAAAGCTAAAAAAAAAAAGGCTCCATCAAACTCCAGACCCAGGAGGAACAATGCAGATTCCATCCTGGTTTTAGAACAGTGGACCAGTTCTTTAATATTCAAGGGTTATGGGAGTCTGCCAATCTAGTTGTATTTTGAGGACTTGGAGAAGGCCAGTATTATCACACAATGACAGTAAAACTGAAAGTCTGGGGTTTTTCATGTATATATTCATGGCTTAGATTTATTACATTCTATATCTTTTACCCAGCTTAATACTTTATATGTTGCTCAGTTCATCTGGGTCATGATTGGTTGGTTATTTTTGTAGTCTGATGACAATTAAGTTACTTCATGAAACAGGCTCGTGGTCTATTACTATCACTGTTCAAGGAAGCAGTCTCAGAATGACAACACACTCACACATGCTACAATATATCTCCTCCAAAACACATCATGGCTTCTAATGTGTCGGTTTGTGGTGCAGCAATTTCACAACCAAATAGCTTGCAGGAGTGATAAGAGTTTCATTATTGCACGAACAAATCAAAGGCAACAAGGAGCATCATTCATAAAACAGATTTCAATATTTCACCTGTTTTAAATTAGGTGTTCAACAAAGCAACAGAGAGATGGAAGACAGGGCAAGAAATAATCGAGAAGGTGGGTATAAGTACACAAAAGAAAGCAGTACTCCGAAGGATATTGCTTTTAGTTATTCTAGTTATATGTTAAGGTCTGCAGTGCGGTTTTAAAAAATAAAATCTAATCAAAACAACAACGCAAGAATAAAAGGCCTGCCCTAAGGCTTCATCTTTACACTTCATTTGAAAACAATAAGTTATTTTAGCTTTGAAGCCAACCACAATGGCCTAAGCTAAATTCATATCTAATGTTAATGTTTAGCAGTTTTCAACAGTAGAAGAGCTGTCAAAGTAACTTTGCCAATTTTGGCTGGATTTGAGACATTATTGTTTTGTTTGCAAACTTAACAGATATAATATTTGATTAATAGTTGTCATTTTAACAATGTGAGGTATGATCATAACCATGTGGTAGATAAAATAACAACACCTATATTTGATTAGAATACAAATAGTAATCATCAGCAAAACTCATTGGAACGTGAACTGCAAAAACCCCTGCAATAAATTGTGTGTGTGTTGATTCACCTGATAAGAATTTTTAATTAGTTGTTCGTATTGTTGCTGTACCAAATTGCATCATATTACACGGGTGTTGTAGTTATTGTGTCCACCTCCTGTGCAGTGCGTAACACACAAATCACTGTCCACAATAGCAGCTGCTGTGTGTTTCAGGTATCTATTAAGCCATGGCCTTAAAAACACAAACAGTAGTTAAGTGTGTAATCATCAGATATAAAAAGGCCAAAACCTCCCAAATTAAACATTTTACTTTCTGTGTCCACCTGCTCTTTTTCCACTTGTCATCCAGCCTTGCACAGACAAAAAACACGAAGGCCCTAAAGACTTACTAAAGAGTAATTACTGAAGAAATTTATTTGATGAACTTAAAAAGAAATTGAGGCACAAACAAAAAACAATTTTTATTTAGGTCAGGGGTAGTACAAGGGGTATTTTATTGGTTTAGCAGAGCAAGAAGGGCCATGTTTATAGGTCTCCTCTTACCATTCAAAGCACAATGTTTATAAGGTTGTATTTAGGTACTCACGGTATTTGGTTAAGGTTAAGAAGATCGTGGACTGGGTTTAGCATTGAAAAAGCTTTAAGTAAAGTGCTTTTGTGGTCTACATCCCCTGCAAAACGTATCTGGAAAATCAAATAAATAGTGTATAAAGGGTAAGGGTTGTTACAGTGGGGCAGCATGATGGATTGGTGGTTAGCACTGTTGCCTCACCGCAAGAAGGTTCCTGGTTAGAAACCCAACAGGGGCCTTTCTGTGTGGAGTTTGCATGTTCTCCCTGTGCTTGCGTGGATTTTCTCTGGTTTCCTCCAAAAACATGTATGTCAGGTTGATTGGTGACTCTAAAATTGCCCATAGGAGTGAGTGTGAGTGTGTGAGGTTGTTTGTTTCTCTGTGGCCCTGTGATGGACTGGTGACCTGTCCAGGGTGTATCTCTGCCTTCCACCCAAAAAGAGCTGGGACCCTAAATAGGAATAAGTATAGATACTTAATGGATGGATGGATGGATGGATGGATGGATGGATGGATGGATGGGTTATTACAGTATAAGTGTCAGAAGTTGTTCAGAACATGCTGATCAAAGTCCCACTGCTGTTTAGCTAGAATACTCCACATATGCATGAATGATATAAAAAATGCTGATTTGGCTCTTTAAAAGACTTTAAAATTGTTGTTAGACTTGATACCTCAGTTTTTGATAACATGTTGCATTGTGCGTGTTGCACAGACAACTTTATTTATTGCATTACAGTTTTTTTAAAACAGTATTTTCAGTTATGGAAAAATGTGGCTTGCAATTACAATAGTGGCCACCACTCCAACATTGTTAGAGCCCAGATTCTCCTATAGTCCAAAGACATGCAGTGTAGTTACAATAGTGTGAAAAAGTGTTGGCCCCCTTCCTGATTTCTTATTTTTTTTGCATGTTTGTCACACTTTAATGTTTCAGATTCTCAAACAAATTTAAATATTAGTCAAAGACAACACAAGTAAACACACCTGTTATTTGCTGGGTGGTGTGCTGGAGGGAAGAAGGAGAGGTAGGACCCAAATGCTGAACCAAAAAACAGAGTTTTATTCTTCCTGGGATCACCAGGGCATATTGACATTGACAACAGGTGAAACTAATTAGGTTAGTTAGTGTGAAGCTGCTGGGGACCAGTGCGAGAGAAAGAGGAAGTCTTTTCAACATATAAGGTCCCTGGCTGGAAATCTCAAAAGGGGAACCATGACAACATCATGCAGTTTTTAAATGAAGGTTTTTATTATTAAGGGAAAACAAAATCCAAAACTACATGGCCCTGTGTGAAAAAGTGTTTGCCCTCCCTCTTAAAACATAACTTAAATGTGGTTTATCACTCCTGAGTTCAATCCTCTAGCCACACCCAGGCCTGATTACTGCCACACCTGTTAACAATCAAGAAATCACTTAAATAGGACCTGCCTGACAAAGTGAAGTAGACCAAAAGATCCTCAAAAGCTAGACATCATGCTGAGATCCAAAGAAATTCAAAAACAAATGAGAAAGAAAGTAATTATGATCTATCAGTCTGGAAAAGGTTATTAAGCCATTTCTAAACCTTTGGGACTGCAGCGAACCACAGAGAGAGCCATTATCTACAAATGGCGAAAACATGGAACAGTGGAGAACCTTCCCAGGAGTGGCCGGCCGACCAAACTTACCCCAAGAACACAGCGACGACTCATCCAAGAGGTCACAAAAGACCCCACAACAACATCCAAAGAACTGCAGGCGTCACTTGCCTCAGTTAAGGTCACTGTTCATGACTCCACCATAAGAAAGAGACTGTGCAAAAATGGTCTGCATAGGAGAGTTCCAAGACAAAAACCGCTGCTGAGCAAAAACAACATAAAGGCTCGTCTCAGTTTTGCTAGAAAACATCTTGATGATCCCAGAGACTTTTGGGAAAATACTGGACTGACGAGACAAAAGTTGAACTTTTTGGAAGGTGTGTGTCCCATTATGTCTGGAGTGAAAGTAACGCTGCATTTCAGAAAAAGAACATCATACCAACAATAAAATATGGTGGTGGTAGTGTGATGGTCTAGGGCTGTTTTGCTGCTTCAGGACCTGGAACACTTGCTGTGATAAATGGAACCATGAATTCTGCTGTCTACCAAAAAATCCTGAAGGAGAGTGTCCGGCCATCTGTTCGTGACCTCAAGCTGAAGTGAACTCAGGTTCTGCAGCAGGACAATGATCCAAAACACATCAGCAAGTCCACCTCTGAATGGCTGAAGAAAAACAAAATGAAGACTTTGGAGTGGCCTAGTCAAAGTCCTGACCTGAATCCGATTGAGATGCTATGGCATGACCTTAAAAAGACGGTTCATGCTCGAAAACCCTCCAATGTGGCTGAATTACAACAATTCTGCAAAGATGAGTGGGCCAAAATTCCTCCACAGCGCTGTAACAGACTCATTACAAGTTATCGCAAACGCTTGATTGCAATTGTTGCTGCTAAGGGTGGCCCAACCAGTTTTTATGTTTAGGGGGCAAACACTTTTTCACACAGGGCCATGTAGTTTTGGATTTTGTTTTCCCTTAATAATAAAAACCTTAATTTAAAAACTGCGTGATGTGTTTACTTGTGTTATCTTTGACTAATATTTAGATTAGTTTGATGATCTGAAACACTAAAGTGTGACAAACATGCAAAAAAATAAGAAATCAGGAAGAGGGCCAACACTTTTTCACACCATTGTAGATGCACTGCAAACTGTAAATTGCCCACGATTGTTACAGTATGTGTGCCAGCCCTGATAATTAGTGACCTGTCCACTATGTACATTTACTCTTACTCTACTGTATCTACTGTAACTTTTCTTGTGACCCTGTTGAACACATTATTTAATGGATGGATGTATAGGTTCTTCATGTCATTTCTCTCATAGATATACTGCTTACATCACTTTTGAGCATTTCCTATTATGCATGTGATGCTTATAACAGATTCTAATCACAACAGTCAAGACAAATCTTTGAATTTATATTTATATTTACCACCAATACTGTTACTATATACTTCCTTCCTTACTTCCTGTTTATCACTGCTAATTTTTAATTTTGGAATTTTGTATATGTTTTCTATTCTTCCTCAAATTGATTTCATGAGTGGTAGCATTTCTAACATTATCATTTATAAACAGATTATTTTGTATTAAAGAATTATATACTGGAATAAAAGCACCATCAAAAGAAGCAATAGCATCAGTACTGTACATTTAATGCTCAAGACAGTGGAGATGAAGCTGAACTGACTACAGTTCGTTCCTTTGATCTAGTTAGTCTCCCAGGCATTGGTAATAGACCCATCACTATTGGGGAAAAAAGGGAAATTGCAATACATTTCAATAAAAGTAATTGGTCCTCATGCAGACAAAAACAGCCACACATTTGCTGTCATCATGTATACGAATGTGAATGTAATTACCTTGCCTGCAAAGCCCTACTCCCTCGCCCCCCTCCCATACTCTTGTATGATTATGTTTTTCTGCCTCTGTTATATGTGTGAGAAGTGTGCTGCTGTGCTGATTAACAAATAACTCTGTGATGAGCCCCACAGTGTCCAGTGAGGTGCAAGCTAGACATGCTGTGCTTGAGCTGAGGCCTTCTGAAGCAGAAGCACTGCTAATCAAATGATATATTTTTACATCTGTTGCATTATATATTGCATGTCATATTTCCATCCGTCCATGCTCACATCACTTCACCATGAGGATCAACCTCTGCTGGTGGACGTGTGGAAGGCTATCCAGAGCTGCACAGTATGACTCTTATAACATAATTAGTCCATCTCTCTAGGAGGCTTTTTCTAGCTTTACCTATATGCCAAAGTAAAGTGCAGTCACTTTGATGATAAAAGGGATAAAAAGGCAGCGATAAGGTGGAATGTTGAGCAGAGCAAGGCTGGTGTGAGCCAGCCAGCAGAGGTCTAATTGAATGAAGAAACCCTGTTGTATGAGGCGTTCTTCCCTGAGAGTGCATAGCCATTATGAAAACCGCCTACGCTGCTTTCTGTTGATTCAATTAATTTATTTTTCTGTTAAACTGATGGAAATATTGCCTCTTTTGCAATGAAGGCCTGACAGCTTTAGCAGTGTGACATGCCTTGAAGTCTACAGCTCCACAGGATGAGTTGTGAATGCATTTTGCGTCTGTCACCAGGCTAGCCCTCATCCTGATCCCAAAAGGATGACCAGAAATCACCCTGTCTCCATGGCGGCCTAGCCCGGGCTCAGTCTGTGGTCGAGTGATCTCATTCAGCGTTATAATTCCCCTCTTCCATGTTTGGTGGTGTGGCTTCTCTTTTGAACTGGCTGAGAGTGAGCCTTAACTGATCGCCATGCTTTAGCACAGCTGAGGAAAAACATTGGTTCAAACAATAGGCAGAGGATCAGAGAGGTGGGAGAGTGAATAATGTGTCAGGTGCTCTGAATGAATTAAAGTGCAGAGCAGGGCTGTTGGAAATACCTCTGTGTGAGGCCCTAATCAGTTGCAAACAAGGGAGGGAGAGAAGGGGGAAAAAAAGAGCTTTCATTCCTGTAACTAATCATTTGCGGTTTCCCAATGCAGTCAGCCAACGCCAAAGGCAGAGACTAATAAACTGGGAGGCTGTGTAGATTTATAAATGATTAATTAAGGGGCCTCCCACAGGGACTACAGCAGCTATAAGCAAAAATATTAATTAGTTGAGATGAGACTTAAACTAACAGGAAAACATTCCAGCCATGTTGGAAAGCACAGGGCGTGGGCAGCTTGTTTGACTCTGTGCTGACAAAGAGGGTCCTCACTGCTGCACCCCTGTGAGGTGAGGGAGGGGGCTGTGTTGAATTTGGCCTGAGGATAATGAAGAGTTACATAGAGTGTCAGACAGAGAGACACACAGGTCCTTAGTATTGAGTTGTAAGGAGAGATGACTGAGTGACTGAGAGGGTTAAGATTGGGTCTGAAATGAGTTCTCGACTGCCTCAAGTACCTCTGCCCCCCCCCACACTCACACAGCTACATTACCATCTCTGGTTGCCTCTCTTCATGCCTGCCCTTCAGGGAGGTCTCTAAAGCCTCCATCCTCTGCTTCTTTTCATGAATGTCAAGATGCTGAGTTTAAAGTCCTGCAGATTAAAAGGGAAGTGTTGAGTTTATTCTGAGTCTAATGAAAGAACTGGGTAATTTCATGCAGAGGATCTCAATGTCACAATGCTTCCCGACTTCCAGAGAACAGTCCACTTATTTCCTGCTTCCACTGGAAAGAAGTAGCGCCTGATTTCAACATTTTTGATTACTGCAGTGTCACCCAGGGATGATGCTACCTGACTGACACAACAGTGAGTCATCCAGAAAAGTGCAGAGAGGACCAAGGTTTCCTGGTGGTAAAACCATTCAAAGCAATTGTCAGATATGGTGCTTGATCTGCTCCAGCTTCTCTGTCATCTACTGAGTCAGACACCACCTGCCAAAGAGCCGCAAAGTCAAATGATCTTGTCTCCAGTTTCAAGTTTGCCCATAAATAATAACGAGGCTCTCTTGGCTCTAGATAATTCTCGCATTAGAACATGAGGCTGAAGAGGGTCCTCAAGAAAGACATAGCTGACAAATTAATGGCAGGAAAAACCCACACACATATGTATTTCATGATTCCACAAACCCAACATTAGTTTCTGTCAGAAATCCAATATCTTACCATTTGAAATCACATATCAAGCCTCTGACATGTGCCCCCTCTAGTCTGTAATCTGAAGAATAATGTGGCTAGCCTCTGCATACTTCCACATACTGTACACAACAAGACAAATAATTGAAAAATAGCTTGAGATGGTAATCACACTCCCGCAAATAACACTTCTTTCTACTTCTTTCAAAAATTGCAAAGTCAAAACAAGAAAATAAAATGCAAGCCAACACAGCACTGGGCAGCCAGCATGAAATACAATTACAGAAATATGAATTCATTTGTAAAGGTTGTGTGTCCTTTTCGAAGAAGGTCTTAGTGATGAGAGCAAAAACCAGTGAAAGCATAAACTGCCTGTGCCAACTCAAATGTTATCACAGTTAGTAAAAATTGGATCAGACCTGTGGGACAAATAATCTAAGCAATACTTTATGAGACCTGAAATAATCAAGACCTTTGCTAGACTTTGCATCTCGGTGAGATTAACATTCACATGACTATACAGTACTGTGGATCACTCAAACATAATCCATCCACAGAAAAGCCAAGGAGGAATCAGCCCTGAAGTGACTACATCAAAAATCCCCATATGTCAATCTTGACTTCAGTTTCGTGTGCAGGTTAAAAAGAAATGGCCTCGACTGTTTTCATGTTTTCAGCAAGGAATCAGATGAAAAGAGCCTGAGATGAAAAATTAGGGCCGAGTAAACACTTGAAGAGTGAGGCAGAGATTTTTTAAGCCATCATAATTGACTCACTGGAGGGCCAGTCTCTGGTGGCTGTGAGGTGCTTCAGAAGGCAATGTTCCCAGAATCTAGTGTCAAGGGTGAATACATGTTTTTAGATTTCAAAAAATAAATATTTCATTTAAGTGTCAATGACATGTATGTGGAGGAAGAGAACCCTTTCATGTCACTTCGGCTTTTGGATGGCTCGGTGGTATGTGTGCAGGAAAATTGAGGCTACTAAAGGCTACCAGCAGGAGTGAGCCAGAAAAGACTCCCATTTGAATGTTAGGCAAAGAGTAGAAGTGCTTTTTTATTTCTCCTGATATGACTGCTGAGGGTGTCCAGCAGAACTGGAGTGACGTTTGACAACAATTAGTGGTGCTGCTTTGAGCTGTGACAGGCAGGCCTATATACAACACAAAGGAGGCTCTGGCACTCAGCTTCACAAAGGATCAGACCACCGCACATTTCAGCCCCATCATAACTCCAGACAAGAGTGATATTGCAAGGTAATATTTATTGCAAGAGTCAAGAACACACATATTCAAGTCCAGTGTATAAATACATAAAATGTACATGTCTGTTGAGCTACAAGTACTCCAAAATAAATGACAAATCGACAGGACAACATGGTTTGTCAATGCCTTTTAAAACCATTGCAAATCACTGTTGCTAAATAACTTTAAGGCTCCACAACATTGTCCTGACAGTCATAAGTGTCATGGACAATAGAGATCTTTGACTGTTACTGCATACTTGATATAAACATATGTTGTTGCATTTCCACAACCTCCTCAGAGAAACGACAGCATCAGTCAGTTCAGCCAGTGCCCGAAAACAACATTAGTTTACGTTAGAGCGACAAAGGCCTCTAGTGGTTTTTGTAATTATAATAGGAGCATAAAGGAAACTAAGGTGATATGTTGTTATAGAGTGGCATTTGGAGGATGGGGTGGCTGGATGAGTCAACAAAATGTCAGACTTCAACACAGGAGACTGCTATTTGTTTACGGGTTCTGATAGTCAATGTTTTTTTTGTTTGTTTTTTTTTAAAGCAGGACCCTTCCCTCTTTTCTTCTGTGCCTAAACCTAACCAATTTTTAACCATAATGCTGACACATCATAAAACTGCTTTATTATTTATTTAAGTGATTTTAATGGTTTTGAGAGACACAGTGTCAGGGATCTACCAGTCTGGTCTCTCACTCTCTCTCCCCCCTTTGTCTGTGCACGAGTGTGTGCGTGTTCATAGGTTGGTTGTCACACCTGAACATGTCACCATATTGTACACCCACCTCAGAAGATTCTACCTGCTGCAGCTACTAACCTGTTACGCACTACGCACCTGTTCAACCTGTCGTCAACCTGTTGTCATGAACCATTCCCAGAGAAAGCCACGCTGTTTACCAGCCACAGCTATGACTCTCCTCAGCAATTTAAGTAAAGTACTGTATTTGTGAAATAAACCAGGAGCATTCCAGAGTCTGCAGTCTTGGGTCCAGACACACAGGCAAATGATGCTGTCTGATATGAGAGTTAGATCAAAGACATTTCTCTATGTCATTCTAGTGGAAATTGAAAAACCTATTTTGTCAAATTAATTTGGAGGATTGGCTTCTTTTTTTCATGCATGCGCTTTTTGATTTTTGTTGTTCATGTACTGTAGATGCTGATGAAGAGGCTTTGCTTTTGATGTTGAGTTTGAATTAAAAATGACAATATAGAATATCACTTATGCTTCAGAGAATGTTGAATGATCCACCAGATGGCCTAAAGTATATGGACAACTGAACATTTTACTGACCATTAACAAGTATTTTGAGACCTTCTTCATTTTTCTGGGAAGACTTTCCACTCCCATTCAGCCACAGGAGGATTAGTGAGGTCAGGCACTGTGTTCGGGCACATAGTCAGCCTTGCAGTTAATGAATTAAAGAAATTCATGAAAATATTAAGTAACAAACCAAACATTCTGATATAAGAGTATAATACATCATCATTACGCATTTGTATGGCTTACATACAGCAGTGTCCCAGTAGATAGCACCAACAGAAATTAAATAAATACACACAGAGCCCCACATATACACAACACAGGGGTCTGTGCGGGCCGGTCTAGGTTCTCCACACTGGACTCCATGAAAACCATTTCTTTATGGACATTTTGGTTTGCAGTGTGGTACTGACACTTTTGAACAGAAAACAGATCTTCCACAAACTGTTATCACAAAGTTGAAAACCTGCTGCTGTCTACAAGTCTTTACTTGTTGTTTTTTTGTTTCTGTTCTTTTTTCTCTTCTCTACCCACTCACCCCAACTGGTCGAGGCAAATGGAAGTTTTTTCTATTAAAGGGACTTTTTCGCCAAGTGCTTGCTCATAAAGGATTTGTTGGGTTTCTATGTAAAGTGCCTTGAGATGATTGTATTGTGATTTGGTGCTGTACAAATAAAATTGAATTGAATTGAATTAAAATATCACTGTATGCCATAGAAGTAAAACGTTCTTTTAACTAGAAATATGAACCCTTGCCCAATCCCTGAATACTGTAAATAAAAAACATGTATACATTGATATACAAGAGGCAATTCAATCAAAACTGTGTATCAGCAGTGCATAGTTGCCTGTATTTGCTTCTCTTATTTGTACAAGTTCAAAAGGTTGCTTCAAGCCTCCGGTATTTAAAAACACACACAAAAGCATGCTGATGTGGTATATGTAATGCAGCTGTTTGTGTCTTGAGTAAATTGCAGGTAGAAGCAATGACTTCAGGAACTAAAAACAAATTTAGGCAATAATTGAAATGTAGCATAAAATTGCCCCTGCAAATAACCAGCAGCCATTACGTGAATACATTCTCTCCCCTTTCACTGAGACACCAAACCACAGACACACACAAACAGCATGCATGCATGAACACACACACACACACACACACACACACACACACACACACACACACACACACACACACACGCACACAGGCATACACAAGGTGGGAGAGACCTTTGAGGGTTTCACAATAGCACATTTATCCGCAAAATTAAAAATGGTGATTGATCCGTGGAATATTAACGGTCAACAATGTTTTTCATTAAGTTGTGAAGGGGAGCGAGGGAAGGCATTCTGGTAGAAGAAAGAGAACAGGAAGGAAAAAGAGCAAAAGCTTTATTTAATGCTGATTCTGTACTGTAAAAAGGCCTGAAGAGAAATGTAAATACTAGAGTCCAATAACACGACAGCACACTAATCATATTTACAAACTATATTAAATCTGCCTATTGTGTTTGCCTTGCTGAGGATTGGCTACCATGTAATTGTCATTGTAACCAGTGTTGGCTTATGGGAAAATTTAACTGCAGTGATATAAGGTGACTGGTAGGATTATTATTACTTTATTATGACCCAGTATATGTTTATTAAAACAATTTGTCATGCAGAACAGGAGTGTGGAATGGAAACATTAAATCCTGCTCCACTCTGGCTGCAAAAATGAGTTACAATAAAATTAATGGTGGGGAGGCCTGGGCTGACACCATAGTGGTACGTAATAACCCGCTGCTTCGTTTCATTTGCCGATCATTTCCTGTTGGGCCCTCACCATTAAACATACATGCTGGGGATTGTTGAAATAGCCCTGCGACAGCCATTGTAGTGCAGTGTGTGTGTGTGTGTGTGTGTGTGTGTGTGTGTTTGCATGTGCATCTATCTGTTTGGTTGTGCTCGCACGTACGTGTTTGTTGGTGTGTGTTGTGGCTGGAAATGCTGCTTTTATGTGGCTAGGCATTTGATCTTAAAAACACCAGCGTAATGGCAATATGCCACTGTGTGTTTGTATTTCTGGTTGTGGTGTTATGAGATGAGAGATAATAGGGCAGAGAGGCAGTAAGGCTAGGATCTGGAGTCTTAGGTGGAGGCATCATTTCACTGAGTGCCTGGGAGGGGCAAGATTAGTCTGTCATTTCTGTCTAAAATGACTTTGAGGCTATAGCTACAGGGATGCAGCCAAATTTAACCAAGGAGTTAAGTACATTTACACTGAACAATGCCCTTCATTTCCCTTGCAGTATGATGATTGTGAGGACTGCTGTGGCATAGACTGGACATATCATGTAGCATTTGTTCTTCCACTTTAACTACACAAGAAAAAAACGCTGTGGACATTTACATTTTAATGCTGTATAGTCAGCACCTCAAACTGACTAACACACACATACTCTTGTATGTACTTGTTCGGCAGAGGTGCCTTACCCACTCCAGTCACTGTAATTAAGAGTTCATGTTAAACAGAAACCTACCTACATTCAGATTTCTGTTGCATCTATAGGGAGTGGCAACTGTGCTCTTACGATTTTTTTAGTGCTTTTTTCTGATGCATGATGTGGAAGTAAAAGATGAAATCTGACGTACTTGAAAGTGGAAAAAAAAGGCTCTGGGCACCCTGAAAGGTCATCAATGCTGACCTGTTCAACACTTTCACACCCCAATCACAATGCAGTGCAATTCAATGCAACAAGGGTGTAAGTGAATGATGTAAAGGAATGATGCTACGTAACTCAAAAAGTTTGATTATTTACTAATCAAATAAAATGAAGACCTTTCCAAACTGGCCTTTATAAGTTCTTATACATCTGGCTGCATAAGATTAAGATGCTCAAGATTAAGATGGGCACCATATGAAACCATGTGAAAAACTATGCTTAATGCTTTGTAAGCAGCATGTAGGCTAACTCATCGGTTAGCAGCAGAAAGCAATTTCTGTGTACTGTATTTTCTGGACTATAAGTCACACTTTTTTTTTACTCCTCTGGCTTGTCCTGCGACTTATATAGCAGTGACAAATTCTGTCAAGTAGTCACTAGCGTTAGATGGCACTCTTGACTCAGCTGAAGATAATACTGTACCTCTCAAAAACTTAAAACTTTTCTGAAATGTGACTTATACACCGAAGTGACTTACATATGTTTTTTTCTCTTCAACATCGCCTTTTTTGCTAAAAGCGACTTATACTGCAGTGCAACTTATAGTCTGGAAAATACAGTACGCTCAGCCTCTGCTATGTTGGTTGTGCTCAACAGCAACATGTTAAGTATACATCCAAGGCACATGTTAAAGAAGCTCTAATTTAGGAGGAATAAAAAATCAAAATGTGAAATTTTGGGTTCAGCTATATTTCTATGTAATGCATAAAACACCAAACAATCAAATATATATTCTAATCTCTTTATGCAAAATAGTAATAAGCGATAAACCTTAATTTCTTTCCAACAATGCTTCCATTCACAGCTGCTCTGCCAATGCATTTGCATCCCTATACTATATGCTAACTTTATATATACCAAACTAATGTTTATGGTGTTTCTATGGTGTCCACAGAGCTGTTTCACCACCATTCAAAAACAGCATTACCTCTGGGAGATGAATGTCCACCATCAACAGAGGTTTTTAGTATGCATACTGACTGCTCTAAGTATATTCAATGTTGACCCCTTTACCAGTAAAAAACACATTACATGCTCATTGTAGTGTGGATTTAAGACACAGCTGTGTCAGGGAGCTCTGAAGACATGTGGAACTGCTTTTTACATCACATGCTCTTATAAGATATACATCCAAACTCAGTGGAACTTCTAAACCAATTTTCAGAGAATCATCAAAAGAGATATTTAATGTTCAGTTTCATCCACTACTGTTATGTAAACAGGAGGACTTTGGTGTATTGACATAAACAGGGTGGTGGTGCTAATTCTCCAGTTGGGCAACATTAAAGGAGTGCATAGGGAGGGGAGCCAGAGAAACTTCAAATGGACAAAAACAGTGTAGGAAAGATGATAGAAATGTGGCATTTATATGTTTTATGTATTAATTTGAGGAGAAATGCAGTCTCCTTACCTTCCAAAAAGACACTTAATTCCATCTATCCATCCATAATCTATACCTGCTCATTCCTATTTAGGGTCACAGGGATCTGCTGGAGCCTATTCCAGCTCTATTTGGGTGAAAGGCAGGGGTACACCCTGGACAGGTCACCAGTCTATCACAGAAGACACTCGACACTCCTGTGGCTTGAAGACTGTTTGACTCACTGACTATATATGTGTCATGACCTGCACCCATTTCCTGTCCTGGGACTAATTTAAAGTGGTTCCTGATCCCTGGTGTGTACCTTGTTTCTGGCTGCTACAGAATTCCACCAGTCGAAATCACCAGTCTCCTCTCTGTTTCTGCCCTAGTCTCCCAGTGTGTTTTTGCCAGTCTCTCAGTATGCATTAGCTCCTGTCTCCCAAACTTTTCAGCCTGCTCTGCCTTTTCTGACAGTCCAGTGCCAAGTTCCAATGATGGCATTGTCACCAGGGCACACCCTTGCCAAGTTGCTCTGAGTCTCCCGCCACACCAAAGCCTCCTTAGCCCTCAGCCTAGCCACACCTCTCAGCCAAACCAGCACCTTGAGCCTATGTCACAGCCCCAGCCGTCTATAGGTCAGCATCCCTACCTAAGTCACCGTCTCTGATGGCTCCTGAATCTGTATCAGCACCAGAACCCTGCCTCCTGTTCCTGCCTATGGTTCAGCTGCCTCCGAGACCGTGCTGTGGGTTGGTTGTCCTTATTGAGACCATGCCTGTATCTGCCTGGAGGTCAATGGCTGGAGCTCATGAGGCCACCAACCTTAACCCTGAGAAGTTGCTGGACATGCCCACATGTCCAAAACCCCAGGCCTCCCCAGACTCTGCCTACGTTAGTCCTCCTGATCCCCTCTATCTGGCCAGCTTGTCAAGGATGTTTGGGGGGAATACATGCCCTGGGACTTTTAATTTGAAGTGTTTCTTGATTACTGCATTTACTTTGTCATTACCCTTGATTTAACCTATGTCTTGTTATCCACTGCTCACAAAGTATGCTGTGCATTAAGAATTCTTTTTTGTCTTTCAATAATGTTGTCATTGCATTACAATGCAGTTTATTGTTACAGTAGAAGGGCCCTTCATATGTTCACTCTCTCACGCTCTGTTAGGAATTTCATAGTTATATGAAGAATTGGTCACAGTAATAACATAGGATCCAGCTGCTGCCATTCAAAATAGCCTGTTTAAATGTTTGATCGGTGAATCTCAGAGTATTGTGTTGTGTTTTTGAATTTACTGATCCCCAGTTGTGCCAACAAAGCCTCAGTTTTTGAAGAGATGTATCCTTAGTACACAGGATACACAAATAAACCAGTGCTACTCTCTAATTCCTCAATAATTAAAAAATAAGCCTGTGCTCACTATTACATGACTCACTGTACTGCAATAGGCTCAAGACCTCTAACTTCTCACAAGATGGAAGAAAATGAAACATTTTTAGTTTGCAGTGTAAATCTTCTCTGTTTGAGAAAATAACGAGTACTTCATATAACTTACTACCATTTTCCAAAGCTTACAAAGTTTTTACATTTCTTATCTTCTAGAATACATTTCCATTTTGTTACTTTTTATACTCCTTATCACACAGCAGTGCAGCTGCAGGAAACCATTTTAAAATTTTAGCATTGGATACTAAACAGCAATCTTTAAATGCAAGATACTACTAAACTCACATCATCACGTTCACTTTCATTTAAAGATACAGTAAGTGGTGTGGATAATTCGATAAACTGCACTGCTTTAAAAGCTGTTTGATCATTTGTGTAGATCCCTGTGGCCTCGTGTATTGGGAGATTTATTGCTGAATATGTAAAGACTCCAAAACACACATTTAGAAATGAGCCTATAGAAGTTTCAACTTCTTACAGCTCAAGTGTTATTAAATAATTGCCTACTTACACCTTTAGGAGAAAGAGAGCAACAAGGGAATCCTGTAATGAGTTTGTCTGTCACCCATCACATATGCAGTAAGCTCAGCATTCATTGACGTTTAAGCCTTTGTTTGGTCCTGTCTCATTTTAAAAGTTCAGCTTTCCTTATCAGCAGCTTGTTGTTTACTTTGGCTGGCTGCCATTTTGTTCTGGACAGGTGTACTGAACAAGAGCAGAGATGGATGGATAAACTGCTGCATGTGAAAGAGTAAGATTAATAAAGTGGCTGAAACAAGAGGTGATTCTCAGTGGGATCTAGAGAAACAGATGTCAGCAACACTTTATAATTTCACATAATTATCGTGTTCATTCTATTTTGTTGGTGCATGTTGTTTTCACCTTAGCGCACTGCAATTTCATAGAAATTCATAGTTCCTCGTTTGAATGTTTGATTATGGCACACAGAAAAAGTCTTTTGCTTAATGGATTAAACAGGCAAAGATTCCTTGACAACACAAAGGAAACGTTTTAATTTTTTATCTTTGATAAAGTCCTCTTCAAACTTTCTTAGTCTATTTATACTTTTCTATTCAGGGACTTTTGAAAACATTTCTTATGGATTCTTTAGTGTAGATGGTTTTTTGTCTAAAGAGTACATCAGCCATGAATGAATAAAAACTTTTCAGTCTAGAGGTAGTCATTGTAGTAGAACATGCTTTAGCTACATCTGTTCTAAAGATGGTGTGTAATGCATCATCATCTCCAAAGGAAATGTGTGAAAATCTGGAGAAAAGCTCCAGGTCATATAAGAGAAAAGAATGATCCTATAGGAAAGTGAATTTGTCACAACAAATGAACAAACCTGTAAAGTCTGAAGAGTACAACGAGCTTCTATCTTAAATGACACTTGTTGACTCTTCAATACCCTCAATAAATTTAGTGTAAACAGTTTACTCATATTGTCTAGTTAGAATAGTTGGATATGTCTTTTATGCTAAATGTATTATGATAATAATAAATGATAAATGATTTTGCCACAGTACTGTCTTTAAATGTATTAATCTAGCATGCTGTGCACACTGTACAGTACATGTGCACAGCACAATGTTTACTGGCTGCTGTAATCATAAAAACACTACTGAAAACCAATTCTTATACTTCTGTATATACTCTGTATTAATCATAAATGGTTTACATGCTACTCATACTACATTTAAGTAGTGCATAATCTGAAAGCTGAAAGTACACGTTATTACTTTGACCATGCCATTTTTGACAAAATTACTGTCAAAAAGTGGTAGTAATCAAATGGACAATTAGTTTTTAAGTGAGGTCGCAGTATTCAGTCCTAGTTTCCTAACGTCTACTGCCCCCCACCCCCTAACGGTTCACTTCACCCCCCCACACCCACCCTATACAAAGCCTCTTATGACAACATTAATGCAACTAATTACCATGTCAATCACAAGTAATGCTTATTAATTGGCCCTCAGAAAGGGGTTATTTCAAACAGTGAGCACTGCCTTTAAAAGCCCACTGAAAGGCTGACTGTAGGGTAGGTTATGAGAAAGAGAGAGCCCCGATTCAGCCCTACTGCTGGCATTAGTCAATCTGCTGTCCAGATGTCTTCCACAGGTGACAGCTGCAATAGCCTAACAAGCAAATTAATCACGGAGCTTTTGTGGCGCTTCATTTTAGGGAAACTCATTTCGTTTCATAAAAGGCTTCAGCGCCTGTGAAAAATGACAAATTGCGGCCATGGAGTGATGTGGAGGACCAAGCAGCCGGCTCTCATTTCTGTACCATGCCTGCAAGGTACTGAGAACAGGCAGAAACATAGAGCAAAGAGAAAACTGGGCCAGAACCAGCAACACAGTAATGAAGCCCAGCTCTGCCCCTGTGGGCTCAAGTTCTGAGCCTCACAGGTGGCTTGGTCAGATTAAAACCCAGCTCAGTTATAAGGAATAGGCTTTGAATGAGGGAATGCACTGTGAGGTCTCTCAGTCATTGTCCCAAAATTGCAACATGGAGAACATTTTGAAAAGCTGGCCCAACAAGGGCTTGGTGGCAGTGAATTTTTTTTAATTTAAATCTAGATGAGTTGTTATATTTGAATGCAGTTTTTTTAGTTTATAGAGATGTTTTGGATATTCTGTCTTTAGCTGATAAAGAAGCGAAAATGCAGACTGTTTTTTAGAGCAATGTCCCAGCCTGTATGTTGGGCATAGAGCTCACAGTTGAATTATGAATCTTGATGAGACTGTCCATTCAAGAATAATGACAGCATCAGTCATTTCAGTGCTCAAATATGACATATGTTTACATTAAGTGACCCTGAAGTAGCCACAGGAAACATGAGCCTGGGAGAAAACAATGTGATAGAGCCAAAAATCGCTCTAACACTACCAAAGTTGTTTTTCTGCCTAAATGTAAATCGAACCTTACCCACAGCAATGCCAGATCCAAAACAGACACTGACAAAAGATGAGTTCTGATGGAAGAGGTGACAGTTCAGAAAACACATCTGTTGTTCTAAAGGGTAATTACAAGAGATGTATTTTGGAGGACATGTTGAGTGTGAGTGGGCTTTCAATTGAACCCATTTAGTTGTGCAAGTAAATTGACCCTAGGCCAAATCTCAAGTACACTGCACGTTTTTCATCAAAAATGGATCACTGTGTCTATATACTTAGCAAAGCGGCTGCGACTGTGGAAATATTTTTATGACAGAACATCAACAAGAATGTTACATCACAACATAAAGGTATTTCAAACAAAACTATGTAAAATTTAAAGCTTATAATGGCCACACAAAACCAACAAATTAAACTTTTTGGATTTAAAAGCTTCAGAAAGCCATTAATAGAAAGACGAGATAAATCCTTGAAAGCTGTCCAACAAAAACTGTAATTATCATTGTCAGTAGAAAAGAAAAGAGCAGAGGGAGGCAAGAGGATTACACTCCTTCACAACAGAGGAATGTTCTGTGTTTATTTCTCTTCATTTGCTGAAATTGTGGGGTGACAGATGTCAGCAACACTTTACAATTTAGCATAATTATCATGTTCATTTTATTCTATTGGTGCATGGTGTATTCCACCTTTCTCTAAGTTTTCACTTCAGCGCACTGCAATTGCATAGAAATTCATAGTTCCTCTTTTGAATGTTTGACCATGGCACACAGAAAAAGTCTTTTGCTTAATGGATTAAACAGGCACAGATTCCTTGACAATACAAAGGAAAAGTTTTAATTTTTTTATCTTTGATAAAGTCTTCTTTAAACTTTCTTAGTCAATTTATACTTTTCTATTCAGGGACTTCTGAAAACATTTCATAAGAATTCTTTAGTGTAGATGTTTTTTTTTTTTTTTTGTCTGTAAAGAGTACATCAGCCTTTAATAAATAAAAAAACTTTCAGTCAATATTACTGTTACTGAATTTTAAACTTTTTCCTCTGGTTCAGTGTTATTAGATTAGAATAAAACCGGTTTAATGTGAGGGTTGTTAACATTAATTAGGTGCAGGTTGCAACTGAGTGGGATTTTTACTGGAACACAGTGAAGACCTAAAAATCAACACAGGTTACCACATTCAATTTTTACTGGATATTACATTTTACATGCAAGTGAAGCAAGAAAACGTTTACAAATATTCTGTACTAGATCAGGGGACACCTGTCAAACAGAAGGGTGTTGTTTAAACATTGTGTCTAAAGGAGTTCAGGAAGGCAATGGTCAACCAGTAAGTGATGGCTTGATCTTGCTTTGCAGAGTGTGAATCACCATGGGGACCCCCAGACCCTGATGCTTTGATGCAACTTACTACCAGAGACTGAGATATGACCAACCTCTGACTCAACAATGTGCTCCCACTGGCAGATATGCTCTTATCGGGACAGGCTGTAGCATACATCTTCCATCAGCCAAACACAGATATAGAAAAGGGCTCTTAAATAGTGTGATAGGTGAAATTCTTAGCACAGCGGACTGTTGCATATGATCTGCTGACCGCCATGAAGACATGTTTATGGCAGATTCATCCAGCAACCAGCATGATGAAATGATCAATGAGCTGATTCACTGCTTTCATTTCTGACTTGTTATTCATGTTACTTTAGAAAATTACATAAAGTAACATTAAAGGATCATCTTTTTGTCAAGTTAGAGTTTGTTTTGAGCTACAATGTGAATATAGATCATCTGGATGATGAATTTAAGGCTATAGGCAACCAATTAGCTAAGGTAAGCAAGATAGACTAGAAACATGAAACCTGGCTAGGTGCAAATTAAAAAAAAGAAAAGAAAAAAAATACTTGACCTAACCCAAATTCACTAGTAAGTCCTCCAGTCTCCATCATGAGGCTAGAGTGAGTTTTCTTATAACTATGAGTGTGTCAGTACAGTACTGATTCTATTGGACCTGGTGTAAAAAATATAAACTGCAACTTTACTAATTGTGATGGAGTGTAAATGAAGCACATCAATACACTCCTATAAATTTTAGCCATTCGGTTGCTTTGGAGAACCAAATGTCTTACAACCTTCTTGAAATGGTGGAAGCCGGTCATATTGTTATAACTTTTACATTCTGGATCCAGTACTAGGCCCACTGTAAGAGTTAAAGATAGAATGTGCTAATCTAGTGATGGTTAGCTAGGTGATAGATTTTGCCATGACTGGACAAAGCCATAACAGCTGTTTCCCTCTGTTTTCAGTCTCTACTGCAAGCTAAGATAGTCACCAGTAGGTAGTACCGTCACATTTATCGTGCAAACATCACAGTGCTAATAAACGTCTCATGTTAC
Source organism: Mastacembelus armatus (assembly GCF_900324485.2). NCBI lineage: Eukaryota > Metazoa > Chordata > Actinopteri > Synbranchiformes > Mastacembelidae > Mastacembelus > Mastacembelus armatus. Next base: position 10,013,123 of record NC_046635.1, on the reverse strand, counting down.
TATAAGCAAACTGAAAAAAAAAAACTTTCACAAATACTGACTTCAACTTTTTCTTAAAGTACATAAAGGCTTGATTTTTTGTAGATTTGTGTGTTTTGGTGAGAAAAAGATGACAGTGTACTTCTTACAAAGTTAGTTTACTTTAGCATAGATGAAAATATTTTTGAGTGAGAAGTTGGAGTGAGAAAGAACAGGAAGTGGACTAGTGTCGACTTACGATTTGGCAGTATACTGAAACACACACACACGCGCACACAAATTCGGACACTCAACACCCCCCTCCCCTGAGGGCCTAGAAGCTAATTAGCTCCTAAAGCATTTATTTATCACAGATAAACTGTCAAACAATCTTACTGGCACATCCCCAATGGAAATAAGAACTACTCATTAGTTTCTTCAATTAAGCTTTCTTTTCCCACATCAGCCTGCCTGCCCCCATCACCGCTGCAACAAGAATACACATTTTGATACCGCGAAAGTTGCTCTGCTTTACCAGACTTCTCATGTATACACTGCAGTAATTGTGAAAGTCTTCAACATCTCTGTTTGCTCGCATGTGACACAACTGGATTTACCTAAACTGAATGAATCTGCATGTGGAAAGTCCTAAAACAACACTGTGGCGATTAGCTCACACTTTTTATTTCAATCTAGCGGCACAGGGAATAGACTGTCTGCTGGCGCTGCTGAATAAACTCACTTCACATGGCAAACCTTTCCACACCAAGGCCTGTTCAGGATTATTTTGAGGAACTGAATACAGACTCTACTGCATTTCATTAATGCAGCATGACAACAATCTGGGACCAATTGGATCCAACTTGGTGCTGTGACAACTTGGTGTCAATTGTCAATTATTCAGTGTGCAGAAATAGTACTTTTGAGCTTCTGTCTGTACAACATTTGAAATCACATGTTTTTATTTCAGGTTGGATGGATTGTGTTTGATCTGGAGTCTGCAATATTCAGCTTACGCTTGCTGATGCAGTACAGTCTTTAAATGCAACTGAACGATGACTTGTATTAAATGTTCAATGTGCAGTACATTAGCTTTAACTGTTTGAATAAAGTGCCAGTTTTGTCTTTATTTCTTTGCCAAAGTTTCATTTTTCTCATGCAGTACAGCTAGTTAATAATTTATGAGAACTCTAGTTTTGTTTTCAATCACTGAGCTTTTTCCTACTATACCCAGAAAAAGTACCAAATGGATTGAGGATGAACTGCACCTTTTCTTGTTCTGACTCATTTCATTAAATCATTAAAAGACAATTACATTTTCAGTAGTATTTGTATTTGGATGTCAGAGGTATAATCGATCTATTGAAACAACACTGAAGCTGTTAAAATCCTTTCTTAAGGTCAACCCCTCATCAGAGGTAAAGGTTAAGATATTCCCACCGATTCCAGCTTTTCCACATACAGCAAAACACTCAGTAGCACAACAGTCATCAACATTGTATGGAGGCAAACTTCTCTGGCCTGCTGATGAATGCTCTGAACTTGGAGAGGGATTTTACTTTCCTCAGGCCTGAGTATCTATCCCCTCAAGACAGTATTGCCGAGACACCACAAAGGCAATATTTGGCCCATTCCATCACTCTAATTCACTCCCTGCACATCCATATTTCATTCGGCCTCGGCTTTAATGAAAGTCATGGCAACTTCACCACCACTGGAGTCTCTAAGCGCACACGTTGTAAAGAAAAAAAAAATCATAAATAAGGACATTGGCCTTCACACAAAACAATATGAAAGGGAATGAGACGCCAAAGTTGAGTGGAGAAAGGAGAGAGGGCTGGGGGGGGGGGATTCGGCTGCATTGTACCTGGGGAGGCCATCTGCCCAGAAGAGCCTGGCTATCTCCCATCCCCAGTCCACACATTTTCTCCATCCAGCACCACGTTACCTCCATTTCACAGACATGTGCCTGTTTATCCCTGTGCCCTTCAGAAGACATTAGTACAGGTCTCATGTGCAATCCTGTTATCTTCCACTGGCCTGAATATGCTCAGATTTTAAGTGGGCTTTGCTATGTTGAGTAGGGCGTCCCTCTCCCCAGGAAGCAAACATGACATCCCCACTAAAAGGCTGCTGGGACATTGGGCTGGGTGGTGCAGCTGTTACCTGCATATGCATCACGTTTACACAGGCCCCTCTGGATACAACACTGCATTAGCAAGAAGAGCAGTGTCATTTCTGAGCTAGAGCTTATGGCTGTTGCTCATGTAAGAGTAAAAACTGACCATAATTCTGCCACTTTTAAGCTCTAATTTTAATTTGCAACTTCATGAATGAATGAAAATGGAACTGACCTTTAATGAAGGTCTGGTAGCACAGGAGGACCGGCCATCTGTAAAATCTGGAGAATCACACAATGGCCAGTAGTCCTGTGTTGCTGATGGCTGCCACGGATGTATCGTTAACTTTTCCATATTACAATTTATCATCATCTTTTAAGATACTTACACATTGGAAGCCGACACAGGGCGACACATCATGACAGCACACATGCATTTTGGTCCATGTTTCTTAAATTAGCACCCATACTCGGGTTGGGCAGAATCCACCTGTCTGATAAACCGATTGTATTACCTTACCTTATGTTAACCAGCTCCAGATTGTATATTTAACAGACACACACAAGAGTGGTATTAATCTTTTCATCTAACTCTTAGATAGAAACAAAATAAGGATTAGGCACTGGAATATTTCCCAAAATGTTCTTTCAAAATTGATTAAAAATGGAATATTTCTTTAGTTTTTGGGCAACAACTACAGTTATCAGCAAACATAAACATGCATGTAGACTTAGTACAGTAATTTATTACAGGGATATCTCAAATTAAGTTGTATTAATGGAAGTATTTCACATGCGTGCACAGGCTCCTGGTGTCCACTTCCTGCTGTATAACCTTTTTTCCCCTGCATGACATTGCGGGTAGATGCACTCGCTCATTGGATATGCACCATCCCAACTGTGGAGCTTAACTGATTAACACAGCCAGTAACCAGATTAATGAAAGCTGTAAATTATGCCATCATTACTCAATTCATTATATCTAAATAATTACACCAAATGCACAGGATGAGACGAACGCAGCTGTTGTATTTTAGTCTGTCTCCTTGTTTTTAATAAAAGCAAGGAATTAGACATTCACTTCAGAAAATAACCCATGTTTTGCACACTTCTTCTTTACTGTATTCCAATTTCTGCCAATCCATCTACACTTAGTACCCCAAAAACCTCTCATTCACAAAAGTATTCCAACTCATTGCTGTGGCACTACAAAGTGTAGTCACATGCATCCTGATGACTTTAATTTCTTCGAGATGTGCTTAGAATTGAATGGAAAAGCCCAACCTGTTTAATATAGCATCCCACAGTTCACACACTGGAGACCTCTGTGATAAAACTGTAGTGGGGTATAGATCAAAACAGGAATATAAAATCATTTCTAAAGCTATGAGTGTTCCCAAGAGATCAGTGGCTTCAATAATTGTGAAACAGAAGACGTTTGGAACCATCAGGACTCTTAGTGGAGTTGACTGCCTGGCCAAACTGAGTAACAAAGTAATCCAGAAAGAATGGATTTGGTCAGGGAGGTGACCAAGAACCCACCGGTCACTCGAACACGGCTTCAGAAGTCCTCCTCAGAGATGGCAGAACCTGCAAGAAGGATGACCATCAGCATCACAGCACACTATGATTCAGGGCTACATGGTAGAGTAAATAGATGGAAGCCTTTGAATAAACTATCCTTCAGTGGATTTTGAGTGGCAGTTCACATATGCTTCCCATCCTGTCCAATGAATCTGGAGAGGATCTGCTCGGAAAAACGGGATCAACTGCCCAAAGTTTTGCAAAGCTTGTACAGACTTAACCAAGATGACACAAAGCTGGAATTGCTGCCAAGGGGCTTCTACAAAGTACTGAATTAAAGGTCTGAATACTTTAGTAAACGAGAGCTCTAGGGTTTTGACATTTTATGTTTCTGTAGTTTTGTGGGGGTTTTTTTTTGTTGTTTTTTTGTTTTTCTATGAAATGTGTCTCTCCGATATTTCATAGTGGAAGTAAGGGGCAGTGTACCTACATTTGCTGAAATAAATGTATCAACAATGTTTCAAGTCAGTGGTCTAAAAACAAATACAGATGAGTCTATTATCCTATTACAGCCACTGAGAACGGTGTGATGCAGAGAGCGATAAAGAACAGACTGAGACCATCAGAGGACATTAAATGGGGCCAGCTCTCACTCTCTCCTCTATGCTTTCACTACAGGGAACCAGCAAATAGAAGAGGCAGAGCTGCTACAGTACCACACATGGGATCACACAAGGCCTGCAAAATTACACAAATAAATTGCTAACAAACGCATACGCTGCTGTGTACATAATATAACTGTGCACAAATCAAATATAAACAAAATCTGAGTGAGGATAAATTATTTTCTGGAAATTAAAATAAAAACAGCTAACACAAGAGTGAAACTTGACATTTAAATTTGTCGGCATCCCATATCATCTAAAGAGAGTTTTTCATTTAAGGACATGGGTCATCAGGAATGTTGTTTTTTTTTTAATTAAGAACTATAAATTCACTGTAGAAATGTATTATATTTTGTTGTCACTGATTTTGTTTTAACATATCCACAAACAACTACTGTAGGCCTGATACATGAAAAGTACTGTTTCCTGCAGGTGAAGACTGACATGTAGTGACAAACTGTTTTCATTTGAACAGTGGATGGAAAAGGGAAAGCTGCAAATGAAAATCAGAGGGGGAAAAAAGAACATTGCAAATATCCCCTGAAGCTGCCTCTTTAAAGGAGCAGGCTCAGCATAAGGTATTCACTTTGCAGATAAAGGCGTTCTTTCCACTCATAATCAACATATACAGTAATGCATCATTTTCTACAGATAGCAAAAGAAGAATTAGCTCAAATTATTTTAAGTTTTTGTTAATTGCTTTTGGAGCCTGAAGCTGTTCGCTGCAGCAGCTCATGCCTCAGAACTGGCAGAAAGTTTACAGTCGCTCGGTCACATTAGCTGACTTATAATTCAAGCACTTATCACCCAACTCTAAAGCAGTGCTTTATGGAGCATCCCAGTCTTTATCTGTATGTACACCTCCAATGTGATCACATGGCTAAATGATATTTCTGCTAACACTCATCCCTTAAATTAAAAAAAGCAGTGGGCGTGCATTTCTGTGGGCATAATCTAATACTCCTGATCTCAATGGGGCATTTATGGAGGGTTTTATAACTCTAATTATCTTAGCCTATTACAGTATATCAACTTCTAGTGGTCCATTGTATTCCCAATATGCATCAACTGGACAGATGCCTCTCTGGCACAGAATATTTATCTCAAATTAGAAAGCACAGAGGCTAAACTTTAGCTATATGCAGGGCTTTATGGCTACATAATCATGAACACCGTATACTGACTTTAAAGTAGAATAGCACAGACATTGCTGCGGAGTAAAGTGTTTCATTTTACTTAGTGACGGTGAGCCAGAGCAGCATGAGTTTGGCCTTACTGTCAAAAAGTGGCAGGTTTTACCCTCCATCTGTGACTCAGGGGTTACATTTGCATACAAACACAAAGTACAGCAGATTAATGGCATTAATAATATTAGCATGGGAATATAAACCCAATATATAATTAAATAGACATGTATAAACTGGGTTTGGTTGAAATATAAGACTGCAGGACTTCAGCAGCTGCACAACAGTAATACTTCATTTAACCCCCTCCTCATGTATATGTAGATATAATGACAACAACTGTATCGCCTCATATGAATTACTCATAACTAGTAAATAAACATTATGATGAAAATATGATGCATATATAATGTTATGTTTTCATTTTGTTTTAAATGCATACATAAACGCACTTAATTGTCCATGTGTATAAGCAGTTAAGCTTGATATTACACTGTGAATGTGTGTATGGCTTTGTATAGTCATATATTTTTATTAATCATTCATTAGCTGTCTATACAGGAGCAGGAAGTGTTTCTTTATATCAGGAGCTGTGATTGTTTGCAGATACTGTACATACTAAATACAAACACTTTAAAATGTACTTATGACTGCAGATAACTACATCATATTGTGTTATCCTGATCCTGTGTTATAAACATTTATTATTTATATACTGTTTATAAATGTGAAATAATGCTTTAATAATTAAAATATTAGCCTGTGTATTTAAGGTTTATGTAAGATGGGAACTGATCTGAAATGTTTCTGTTGAGTATGTCCTGAAACATGGGCCTCCACACCACAGCAGCTGGTAGCTCAGCCCCTGACAAAGCTGTTAATGTTCTGCAAAGAATGTGCAAATTGAAGAAACGAGTCCAAGTGTGGGCAGAAAACACTTCTGGTACTTAGAACCAGTGATGGAACAAATTTGGTCAAATTGGTAAAGTGCCCAAAGGGAGGAGGGAGATGTTCCACAGAAAACCAATTCCAAGCTTGGGTGAGCTCAGGATTGTTTGGAAACTCTCCAATCTGGGGGCCTGCATTGAATTGGGTGTCAGGCAGAGACTGTTAAATAAGATTAGAATAAGGACCAAGAGAGCAGTACAGGTACCTCACAGGATGGCTGTGTAATGTCGAACCACAGTTACTTTTTTACCAACCATCAGCTGAAGCACTCTTGGAAAAGTGTTACATGAGGTGATGTGTAAACTCACTGGACAGTCGCAGGAAACATGAGAGGTTTTAGTGCATTATGAGCTCTGTTTGGAACAAGTCCTGTTTCCTGCTTTGATTTATTCCTTGTAGCACCAATTAGGCTTGGCTCACTCCTGGAGGAGTTGAAAAGCTGAGGATGGATATGTCATGGGATGGTATGATCAAAGCACAAAGAGAAACACAGAGAGAAAAATCTCATTCAGTTTCATATTTATTAGGCCTTCAAGAGACTGGTATTACAGCTAGTAAATGCACCACTTCCTACAAACTTAACCAATAAAAAAAGCAAAACGAAGACCATCAATTGAAATGAAAAGACATATTAACATCTTTTGATGAGGACTCCAGCAGGCTAATGTGACAGAGAGATTGAAACCTCCAAACACTGACTGATCTCTGGCTCCCTACCCTATGGTTCAGTTCATCAAGGACAGTTAGTCACAATGTGAGAAACATTTAAAGGGTTTAAAGTGGTTACACTTAATATTCGTTTCTCTGTTTTACACTGAATGGCTTTGGACATGATAATCATTTGCATAACTACAGGGTGTGGATGTGCTCAGTTCACTCAGATTCTGACTAACATGCAGTGAGGGGATAGTGAATGAGGAAATGGAACACAATGAAAGATAAACATAATGAAATATTTCAACACCAATTCTTGCATACAAATACACAGAACAGGGGTAAACATATATACGAATCAAAGACACCTATGTCATTAAAGTGAGCACTTTCTAAGTAAAAGTTTTGTCTGCCAAACAAGTGAACACAGTACTGTATATGAACGTATAGGTCTGGTGCATTTTGACATGATGAAAAGGGGAGGACCCTGGTAAACAGTGTCTTTACAGTCAGCATGTGTTGGTACATACAAATGATGTAGATGTAACACTTCACTGTTTGGCACTATATATTTGCAGCATTAAAAGCACACAGATTACCTCTGTGTTTATGATGTATTATATAAACAGTACTCTAATCCACATCCTGTCATTCGTGAATAGGATCTTAACATGACAATGTCAACTCATTCAATACAAATCCAACTTTTCTCTGGGAGCACTGGCTTGATGTTTTCCATGATTTTATAATCCTACTGTATGATCACTCATGCTGCACAACATTTATACCTGGGCTAATTCCCCATTAGTACTGAACTAAGACTGCATAACCAAATCTGGGCATTTTCTCTATAATAATTTGGGTAGAACATATACCAGCTACATTCTGCATTACATTAGCATTAATCTGTCTGTGTCTGTCCCCTAAGGGTACAAGTTTACAGTTACTCTACTTTTGGCTCTGGTTTGGTCTCCACTAACTCCTGAGGAAATTTCTCTCTCTTCAGCTGCTAAATCTTCCACTATATCCATTAGCTAGTTGTGGGCTTCTTGTTTGTGCTGTTTGGTGCTGAACAGGTAGTGTTCATTGGGTTTTAGAGCTATTTAAACAGCAGCCTTCAAAATCTGAAAATGTTAGAGTAAACCTAAATAGTGAAGTTATGAGCCATCAAAACCAAAATAACAAACTGAAATACACTAATCTACAAGTGACCTCTTTTGTATTAAACATAGTGATTTGAATTATTGTTTATATCAATGCAGCTTTAAATTTACATTTCCAAAACATCATACTAATCTCCTGGTAGCAGTTAACAAGAAACCCAAGCTGCAAAATCAGTCAATACTAAATAAGGGAAATATGTGAAGGTGCCACAAATCACCTATGTATTTACTGCAAATGGTAACAGGTCTAAGCTGGTCATATGGGCAGTTGGAATACAGAGGAAATATAGTTTTGGTGGAATTAAGAGGCCATCTTTATTGCTTTAATCCTCAACGTACTGCTGTTTGACTGAGACAGATGGGGAAGGTAAATCAAGGCAGCTGAGTGGAGAGCACTGCTGACAGCACATTAGAGCCTCTCTCAATGAACTGTCACAAGTGCACAGCCAAAGTAAAGTTTGATCATACGTGGCTGCTGTCCTGTCAGACATCCTTAAAAGCAAATGGGGCCTAAGTGCTGCGGATCTCAGAATGAGTCTGAGATGACAGTTGTAGCCGGTGCAAAGAGAGGGCATCGGAACACCATCCTGCAAAAGGACAATGAGGTGAAGAGGACTCTGGCAGCATTTCTCGCCCCACACTTTCACGCTCACAGTAAAAGCATCTGACAAAGTGTCAGTCTTCCACATCATCATTCCCATCATTAAGGGCCAGGACTAAACTTTTACGCAGCTTGAGCGAAAAGGTCAGTGTTTAATGTTATCCACCTTTAGAGAGACTAAATTTTTTCCACAAGCAAGGCTTGACCACCTGAACGATCACCACCAAGTATACATCTATGGCTAGCAAGCACTTCATTTTACATGCGTTAAAGGAATTCTCTTCAATGTGCATCTTCCAAAGTTTCTTATATTTTCCCTTTTGTGCTTCAGTTGCAGAGTGTTGAGAACATTTGTGGACCCTTTAATGGTCACTGAGCCGTTGTATTGACATTGAGCTTCATAAGTGAGTAAATAAATAATTATTGGCAGATTAGTTGTCTTTAAAATTAAGATTTTTAGTGGTTCTTAGCAAAATTCTCACCCAATTTAAAATAACACCACAATGAGAACACTTGTCCTACTTAAGTACATGTAGTCCCTTAAGTAAATAAGTCAATTGGATTTCTGTCCTGCATTGCGAAGCTTAAGACTGTCTCATGTTATCTAAAACACTTAAGTCTGATGGGACCTGAAGTACTATGAAACCTTTGAAATATACTTTCTACTTTCAAACAATATAGTATTATTTTAAGTTGTTTTTCATGCAGATGAAATTAAATATTTCATATTTTAACTTTAATCAAAGTTATGTTTATGTACTTTCTTCATATTCAGTATTCTTGAATTTCTTTGCTAAAGACCCCCTATATGTCACAACATAACATAGATGGCAATAATGTCGCACTGCCCTGTATCTAATAATGTAGTGTGGTTATGACACCACACAGTAAATACCACCTAAATGAAGTGAATATGATGACAGGAAAATGAATCGCGCTCATTAGAATCAACTAGGAAAGGAGTAATTTTGTCAAAATGCATACAACAATTTGCAACTTTTTAAAAACATTTTTCTGAATACTGATTTTCACTTCGCTGTCCCACAAAGCATTTGCAATGTGTAGATAAATTGCAGATTAAGCTGACTGGATACCATTTGATTGCAGCTTTTGAAAAGCCTAATCATTAAAAACCAAGGTTTGATTTGCCTGATTGGAAAGCATACCACTTAAAAATAAAGAACACACACAGGCAGAGCTACTGTGGGAACAGGTAGAAAAGCCTGGGCTGACATATATTTAATGAATAACTAACAGGCCTTTGGATCAGCAGTGGGTAGAGCCTTGTTTACCTCAGCCCAAACCTGCGCTCCAACACCGTATGCTACTTCACTCTTCCATTAGGGTGTGTGTTGAGGCCTGTGCCCACTGTTTAGCCTGCCACAGAGGTACTTCTAGCTGTAGAAATTTGCTCTCCCACATATTCTAAAATACACTTTCACTTGCTTCCCTGTGGGCCAGCATACCTATGTCTGATGCACTCTCATAAGTGCCCTGCTGGAGAGAGAAAATACACAAACAAAGAAATGTTCAGACATAAATTGAACTTTGTTGTTCACAACCAATTTGTTTGGTAGGTGGTAGTGGCCAAATGGGCTGTTTTTCCAAATGGCATGTTTTATACACTTTAAAAATTTAGAAGATGGGTGAGTAAAACATGTACATTGAATGTGAGATCATCATTACGGCATTAAAAATGTAAAAATTTCTAGAGGCCTTTTAGAGCTCCTGTGTGAGCGCATTTCTTCTACACTGATGCTTTCAATGTTGACCATTTAACCAACTCATAACTCTCCTCGAGGGAGTTTTTCTTTAACAAAGAGGATAACCTAGTTCAAAAGCATTGAACGAAGGACAATGGCAGAGCAGAAATGGTCCGTTAGTCCATCTCATTCTAGCTCAATGCTTTTAACGTCACTGTACCTTAGACAGACATCACCCTGTGTCTAAAAGTGGGTCTGAACCAGGAGAAACAAGCATTAAGAGCAGCATGAAAGTAGTGTCTGACAGGTCCTTTCTCAGTGACAGATGCCATTATAACCTGTAAAATGCGATACAGCCACTTTAAGGTTGTATCATTTTACCCTTCAGCTCTGGCAGCCCATCTGTTCAATAATAAGCGCCCCCTCTTTTGTTTTAGGTCATATAGTCAGTATGTGTTATTTTAACTATTTAACTATTTTACATCATGTTTGAGAGTGAAATACTGAGGAATGTTTTTAGGCTGGGAGTCTGTTGGTCAGCTCAAAATGACTTTCTCAGACTTATGTTATTTGTTATAGTGTATACAATATAAGCTTATTATCCCCTCGCAGCAAAACAAAATCTATTTGTCCCTGTTTATAAAAGAAGAATAGTTTCTAAGGCTTTGAAAAAAGACTCCAACTCACCCCAAACAAGAATCTATAAAAGAAAAATACTCAAATTTTCATCATCACCACAATTCAGATGACAATTATGACAGCCTGGGTTTAATCATAGAATCAGGTAGTTCATTTTCTCAATGTCAACATGAAACCTTGTCAAAAAATGAATTCTGTCTTTCTCTCGGGAGATAAGCAGGCTCCAGTGCACCAGGCTCATTCAGAGGAAAAAAACTTGCAGGTCACAAGGCAGCGACTTGCATGTTTTCTTATTTTTTTTCACCCTCTCGCTCTATCCTCCCTCTCTCCTTTTTTTCTGAAAACCACCCAAGAAGAGATTAATCATGAAGGGAAAACTCAACTTCACCCTCTAGCTGCAGGTCACAGTTCTTATTTCGTGTGGAATTGGCTTTCGGAAAGCAGAAGGCCTGCCCGGGGGGCAGGGACCTGATATGAGAGGAATTTGAGAATGAAGCAGAGGGGATTGATTAGCCCACTTCATATCCCACACTCCGTAAGCACAGTCCAGCTGCAATCTAACACACCGCTGAGCTGAATAGACAAGAGAAATTGGATTCCTTCCTAATATTTAACCTTCAAGTCAGCTCTAACAGCTGTTGATGGGTTGCTCTCCCAGGTAGTTACAAGAGGACTTTTTACATGTTGCACAGAGAGAGAACAGCAAAGTGGGAATGTGATGACTTTTCTGTAGGTTATTCAATTACAATGGTGCAAAGAGCAGCTAGGTTATTGAAGCACATCATCTGCATGCAACTGCACTGAGGGATTTAATTTTACACCTCTACTTGTATGAACAAGCTGTATGAGTGTGTGTGGGCACACACATATACACCACTCACATACACGTCAGCAAATGTGAGCACATACACATACAGAAACAAGTGTACAGGCCTATACACACATAAAGACAAATTAATGCCATGAAAGTCGAATGTATAGCTAATGGATGGATTGCCATAATGACTTACTTTGCGGTTGGCTGTCAGAGTAGACCTATTTTAGACTCTGAGCAAAAGGCGCCCGGAAGTATCATGTAATGCTTGCATTCTTTTTATCACTTCTTCACAAGCAGATGTTAGAACAAAGAGCAATGGCATCATTTCCATGGCCTTAGATCTCAAGAGTGACTACTGCTTAGATTTCTAGTTTCCTTAGCCTGTACTCAAATCAAGACTGATGTATAAAATAAAGAGTTGACTGATAAGTGGTGCATTTCAGTGACTCTGTGAACATATTAGACGCCAATGAATATTTAGCAGCTTCATTTATAGGCCAGTCTGACCATATCCACCCACTATCTCTTGTGCCAGTCTTTGGGAAGTGTTGATAAGAGAGCAGGATGTCATCAGGCTCTTTTCTCAAGTCATTAAGCTATACAGTTTATTCCAAGCAAAGTGTTGCCCATTTGAATGAGCACATTAGCGAATGTCTTATGATAATTAAGTGCTTGAATTGCAGAATTGCAGAATCGGATTCATTAGTAGAGTCACACATTTTTTATTAGCACCTTCTGCTGTTCCACGGCTGCAGAAATGCCTGACGCCATGCAGCTTTCCCCTTCTCCACAATGAAGACTAGAAATTAGTGCTGAACATTTAGTACTGAAGTACTGAACTTCCATGATTGGAGAGGGCATACTGAAAAACTTCACATCATGGATTTGAAAGAAGTAAATTTAAAGGAAATTTAGCTGGTTTTTATGTTCCCCCTAAGAATTTAGGTCAATTTGCTAAAGCATACTTCAGGCGCGGGAAAGCAATCCAATAAAGTAGTCTGGTACAAATCTATAGACAAATGATGCTTCACATTCAATTACACAGAGGATTTTATCTTTACTTTTCAGTGATTTTGTCAATTAGTCAACACAGTGAACTCTGGCCTAGTATTAGTCAGTGTGTAGGCATTTATTAAATTAAAATAAAATATATCCACTCGTAAATGGGTTGTACATTGAAAAACATTATACTATTTTTGTTATTTGAGAATGATCTCTCTTTCTTAAACTGTTTCATAGCAGCTAAGAAAAAAAGCTGGTAAACAGTCCCTTATTCCTTGGGTTTTGACACATTGACTATCAAGCAAATACACAGCATACCGACCCGAACCACAAGGGAGCCCAAGCAGGGACTATGAAACTAAACTCACAACACAAATTAATTGGAGGAAAAAAATAACTAATTCTGACATTCCCTGAAGACAGTCTTTCATCTTATAAATAGTGGCTGCAAACTTGAGTATTTTTGCTTAAGTAACACAACACTGCAGATGATAGGATTTGTTTGGCTCAGCCCCAGGGGTCCAGCATGACAAAGAACACTTGTTTAGCAACTGCATAACCGGGTCCCAACATGGGCCTGTGACTGTGCCCAGCGTCACCTAGAAACCTGCTCCATTTGCATTCAGACTCTCCAAACACCAGGCGACGGAGTCTAAGGGGATACAGCGTCCCAGAGATGGCATTGGAAGCTCACACATAAATTAGTCCTTATTTCCCCATCTCCCCCTCCCTCTATTCTCCCACTTCTGCTCCTCCCCTCTCCCCCCTGCTTGTCCCATGGCTTCAACACATCACAGTTCATGCAAAGGAGAGAATAAAATCCAACTTTAAAGTTTCTCTATCTAATTACAATCTGTATTTACATTCCTGGGGCTGCTGTGTGAGCCAGCATGTCAGCTTTTTAAGGCTTGAAACCAATGTTTAATTCAGCATTGAACATGTCTCCTGGAATAATAAAACAATAGTGTAAAATAAAGGTTGTGCCAGATCCAAATCTGCAAAGCTGAATCCAATACCTTATACTGGACTCAGCTCAACTTTTTACAACATGTGGTAGGAAAATTGCCGTGTATAGTTGTTTGACACAAGTAGATTTTAACATTTTAATACTGAAATGTACTTGTACTTGAAAATAATACTGAGGAAGGAGCAAAGGAACCTATTGATTAATAACAAATAATAATATCAAAAATAACACTTTCAAGTAATAAATCACAATTAGAACAACTAGATGTATAAAGTGATTTAGCACTGTCACCCTAGAACCATGGTGAGCTGACACTTTCTGCATGAACTTTTTCTTTAAAATTTTCTACACTGGCATCTTTTGTTATGATGGTGCTATTGTGTTAGTGGTTAGTAAGGACCTTGCAGTTTAGACCCCACACAGAAAAGAAATATTACCTCAAATCTGTCCATCTAATAGGAAAAAGAGGAAGACAGACTGTGGTTGTGAAATGCCACCCCTGCCCAAATCTTGCCTTTCCAGTCACACTATTGTTGGCACATCATCTGCTCTTGCTGCAAACACGATCATTAACTTCCCCTTCATATACCCATGACACATTTTTTTCTTTGTCTAATTAAATATAATTCTGAAGCTCTTTAAATCCAACTTCATCCAAATGCACAATCTAATTTTTCATTTGCTTTTGTACATGATATAAGACATCAAGTCAATAATTTATTAAATTACTTTTCCCATTCATTTTCTTCTATCTATAATTGATCTCTTCAGTTGAAATTCTGTTGTTCCTCTTACTCAGCCAGTCTGCGGAGAGGCTGCGTGACATCACTGTGAACAGGGCTTGTACCTCCCCATACCCTCACACTCACACACACACACACATACACACACACACACACACACACACTCACACAAACATTTCCTTGGAATTGATGGGACATCCTTACAGTGAGTATATAATGTAATTTATATACAGACTTTATTATATACATAAATTAATCACAAACATATAAACCTGCAGTGGTTATTATTCATTTCTCTCTTCCACTATTGTCAGAATTTTGTCAGGAGTGGCGGCAATGCTGCCTGCTGACATGATAGATGAACTGTGATGAACTGTCATTTCAATGTAGTAAAAGCGTTTCTGAAGAAGAAATGACTGCTCCTCTCAATGAAATGTAGGAACTGCTGCTCGAGGAGGGTATTCTGGCTGTTCCAATAGAGGCCAGGGAGAGAGGACTGGCTATGTCCTGGTTTCCTGGCTCCCAGTGGCACCAAACCCATTCTGGAGCCACTCAATACTTGCAGATCAAGTATGCCTTTCTGCCCACTCACATTACACAGCTGCTAGTGCTGGTTCAGACAAGTGCTTCACCACTGTGGGCTCAAAAGGTGTATTTTTATGTTGCAGTGGTGCCCTCAGATGAAAAGTTCATCAGTTTAGCTTTCTAGGGAATGGCTAACAAATACAGCATGCTGCTTTTCAGTTAACAAGGTACGAGAGTCTTACTCTACTTAAATGACCTGAGATTGTTTGGCCTGGTGTCCAGAGCCGACTATATTCCACATGGTGCAGTTGATGCTGATACTGGCCCATCAAGCAGGTGCTTTGTTGAAGACTGGGACTGATTTCTGCTACACCAAATGCCTGATCCTCGCAAGTCCAGATGCACAACAATGATGCTTTGATTCTAAAGCATCTTTTAGGTTTATTGGCAGCAGCTCACTCAAGTGTTTCCCTTGGGGCTCCTGCATATGAGATGCATGCAGATATGTTTTGAGCATCTGGGGTTGGTCCCCAAATGTGCACCTATACATCTGTGTGCACAGACATGCTGGGTTAGTTCCTTTGACCTACTTATGGTAAAAAGGAGGAATCAAGCCTGAAGCATATTATTTTGCCTTCCTGTTGCCCATCACAAAAAAGGTCTAGAAAGGCACCTTTTACCTGTAACTTGTTCATGTTGATTTTACATCATGCTGTTGTTGCAGCAAGAGTTATAAAGTTATAAAGAGTTATAAAGACTCATGATAGGCAGAACATTTGCCTTTCCACAGTGGCACTGTGCAGAGTGCTGATTTGATGGGGTCATCCTACCTCTAGTTGAGGGTCAATAATAGTTGGGTCAGGAATATAAGTGAGAAAACATTTGTAGCAGTAGTGGTATTAGTACTAGTATTGAACATACTTCAGGTATGTTTCCACAAATGAGGTCTTGTTAAGTGCTGAGAGTGGTCTTCATGCTAAAGTGCACATATCTCATCTGAAACTGTGTGCATTTTGTTTGCAGTAGTTAACATCTATATATTTGCACTTTTGCCATTAATGGAGTTCTGTTCTGTGAGTCTGTAGGGACCATTCATACAGGAGGATGCAGGAGAAGCTGCAAGTGAAGCCTCTTTGTTAAAATCCTGACTACATACAGCTAAATATACAGCATGCGTGTTACAGTTTTACTCTAATTGCTCCCTATATTTTCTCTACTTTAAAAACATGTTAGCTTTCCAGTTGCCAGTATTTAGTGAGTTTTTGAAAACTGTGGAAGAAAAAAGGGACTGGCTTAGGGGTATCACAGACCAACAAACCAATCTCTGACAAGGAGCTGTGCACAATCAGCACAGCCACAGACCACAAATGTTAAGATGCACACGCCAGATCCATGTGGCAACCACAATTACGTAATTGAGGAGGTTTTCTGGTCCATGTAAGAGTGTCAAGTGGGTCAGTGAGATCAGCCTGTGATCATAGCAGCAGGCTGTCAAAGAATAACCTTTGATGGTAGCACATAAATAGCTGTCAGTGTACTGTTACATTATCATTTGTTGTATTATCTTCTGAATGTTTGCATGAGATACATCATATAAAAACAGCAAAAGAGAACATCGTGACAAAGTTATGTGAGATATATAAGACCATATTCTAGTAGTGACCAAAATAATTGCATTGTTTCTACCTGATTCCTTCAATAGGTCCACTGACAAGAAGAGAACAAAGGCCAGCAAAGAAGACAGACAAGGAACAGTGTTGGAAAATTGGTCTGTAATTAAATGTTTACATAATACGATGGGTTCATTTTGACTCACTTTAAAATTCAACTCCTTCGCTGAAATAATTTCCTCTCCCTAATTACAATTTCCTTCTAGACTGACATTTACAATGTAATCTCCAGATCTTTGGAAATGCGTCTTTGATTTATTATTTCTGCCCTCATCACAGCACTTAGTGACAAGAAATGAGTTTATAAAATAAGAGCTCAAATTATCAAGGCCTTTGACCTCTACAGCTGACTCATTATTGTATGTCAAAGAGATGCTGAACATTTTTGACAACCATGTACAGTAGAAGAGGATCAGAGGATGGAAAGAGCTGTTTCAATTTTCTCAAAATGCTTTCCTGTTATTCAAATGAACTACAGGGACAACAAATATTTTTGGATGCAATGCTTTCAGAGCGATGACAAAATTGTTTGATACCACCCGAAGCTCACCAGTGCTAAGAGTCACAATACAGCTAGTTGACACATTGGTGATTATTCATGGCACTCACACTTATTATCGTGGAGAGGCTGAACAATGGTTTTCTGCTTTGGGAAGTGAACAGTTAGAAGTTCCAACCTCTGCCAAAACAATCGTCTGTGCATTTCTCTCAGCAATGAAAGAACAGGGGGCTGAAGGGATGCAGGCATCTCTGTCTCCCTTGGGTGTAACCTGACTTAGATAAATATTTGCCATGCAGTCTGAACATCACACAAACCCACTGTGATGCTCTTGTGAAGTTTGCTGTGATTGCTTACTCCACCGCAGAGATGGATTTTAGCCTTCAAGTGACTTTCACTTAAAATGGCTCTTCTGTGCTAAAATATCTACAACCAGGCATCATACGCAGCTGAAAGTGGAACCAAAATCAATTTAAAAATCAATAAAAAAAAACAAGCATCCTGAATAATTTTACAAACATATGAACAAATACAGATAATTATTCTTGACATGAACATATTCCAAAAGTCCAAAGCAATGTGAAGAGCGTTTTTACTTTGTGTGTTACAGCTTTATTCCCTTTAAAAAAACCAGGCAACAAACAGGTGGGCTGAGTATTGGTAGTGACACAAATGATATTGCTTTGTCTTTGAAGGGCTCCGGTAAAGCTGTTCTCTGAATTTCTGCTTACCCTACAGCACGCTGGCTCATGTAGCTCGTGTTTTACCATCACACACATCCATCACTGAGTCAAGAATCATATCAATACTTGCCCATTTCCCCATTTGGGGAGAGCTGAGTAGATCAATTCATTTGAAAGGAACCACGGCCAGACATCCGTTTTAGAGATTAGAGCATATATTGGCTAGTCATCTGATGGAGGGTTGAAGGTTCATTAAGTCAATGGAATCCTTAATCAGTAGCAAACTTTAAGTCCATGCTTTTATGTCAGAATTTTTACTGTATCTCCATCTACGCCGATAAGGCACAAAGAGCTAAACAACACTGGACTCATTTTCATGACGTTTATATTGTGTTTCCTAACAGCATGGATGGATCACTGAATGGGCCAACTGGGCACAGGCCAAAGTGCCCAAGGGGTCAGGCTTCCCCTAGACCAGAGAACCATTGAGAGACTTTTAATCTTGCTCTTGGACAGTCAAACAAATGATCACAAAATTACTGTAAAAAGCCACAAAATGCAAAACCTCTGATACAAAACAATAAAAAAAATTCATTAAAAAAAAAAAATTAAACGATGCAAAACAACCAAATGAAACATAAAACAAGTAAAGTAAATGACTACAAAGAGATTTGAAATGAGTAAAACAGCCACAAAACAACCCCAAGAAAACACAAGTCACATGGCTGCTGTGAGTCTTGTTCCGAGGAGTGCAGAAGAGGTGTGGCCTTGTACATGTCAGTGCCCAGGGGCCCATTGTCTCCTAATCGGTTCATGCCTAACTGTTGTGTATCTTGTCCTTGGTAAACAGCTATTCTGACAAAAAGCTATTTGTGATAGGGCACTTCAAAAGGCCATTAATTTATTTAGACGTTTGTGAAATGCACTCACAAAGAAAAGGTTTTACAAATCTGTTTCATAACCTTGGCGCTGTGATGAGGCTTTGAGACAATGGGAAAATATTGGTGAGCAATAATTTCTTTTTTCAGTCTCAAAGTCAAACAAATGGTAATCGTTGATAGTCAAGGACAAAGGACACATCACATGTGTTCAGTCAGATCCTTACAGTATTGTCCAAATAACAATGGGTGAACACTCACCAGAGCCCTCAATCACTGGGTTTATGTAAATCCCACAACTCAAGTTTCTACAGTCTACAGTCCAGCGTGTCCCTCTTCAGCTAAATCATGGGGCACACTCTGGCCGTGATTCTTAAGTGTCACTTGCATCCACCTGAATTATTGTTTGTGTGTAATGCAGGGGAAGAACCAGCATGTAATGAGAAGTGGTTGTGCCCCCTGATTGATTGTTAAGTGTTGTCCAGGAGCCCATTGCCAGACTCCACTTAACGGCCTGCACAGCAGAAAGCAATCAGTGGCTGTTACTAAGGGTCTCGTGGGGATGGACCAAGTCATGATTGATCTTCAGTGGATCTCTGAAGATGTCTCGGACAACGGGGATTCACCAGAGTTGTATTCAGGTCATACAGTGCGCCCTCAGACTTGGATGTGGTGCAGCAGCTGAACTTTGGCTCTCTCCGTGCTGGTATGCTGAAATGCCTTTTTTGTGATGTAACTTCCCTTGTTAGGAGAACATGTGATGTCTTGGTGTGTCTCATCGTGTGTGGTATTGCACTGTGAAGCATTTTAATTGGCATGACAAATTGTGGGTATTTGCATACATCATTCATATGGTATGTTAACAGCAAATTACTGCATGAAGCAGTGTAGCCAAATAGTAAATCTCATTGGATATACTGCACGTCTCTGGGCACTGCTGTACCTGAGGACACATGCACATAGACATCTGCCTCTCATACCAAACTCTAGAGCTGTCGGCTCTCCAGTGGTGTGTCAGTGTGCTCAGTGACCACAACGCCTGGTGTTAGTCTCATTACAGAGGGATCAAAGGGACATGAGCTTCATAGCAGTGGGGACACTCTTCAACCCCCTGAGAAGCAACTCCTCCTCTAATCTCAAAGGTCACATTTAGTCACTCAAATATAAAACAGCATCACTCACACCCATGTGACCTGCTGGAGGCATCTCCAGGGCTGATGTTCAGACAAAAAAAAAAAAAAAACTTTCTGTATGCAATGTGTAGAACAAACTGTAGATTATCTTTTAATAATTTATCCTGTAAGTTGTCCAAAATTATTGTTGCTTTTAAAATATTCAATTAACAACAATACAACAACAACAATATGAGGTTCCAAGACACACACAAACAACAATTCTCACTGGATTTTTCAAAGGTGTCATAAAGATAATGATCAAGAGGTGAACAGTGTAAATGGTGGCAAATGTGCAGATGGTTCAACAGTGCTCTAAGTATCAGGGGTTAAGTGAGGCAAGGGAGTCTAGAACTGAGATGAAACCATACAGCTACACATTCATGTATGTCTTTAATTTCTGCTTTTTCTTGTCATACATTCACTTTCTTATGGTACACTGTACATACATACTGAAACCTTTGTATGTGCATGTGCAGGGTACTGCTGCAGAGAAAGACCACTGTGTACAACACAATTAAAATCCCACCAGTGATTTTTGTCATGGAATTTACTTTTCATTCTTTAAATGACACAGTGAGTGGACAATGATGGTGGCAGCTAATAACACTGCAGTGCCAACAGCAGTTCCTCAGGATCTGAGCAGCTGTTCTGCAGTCTATATTGGCCTGTTCTTCAAGTGGAGAAAAAAAAAGCAACCTAGATGAGAATTTTGTGCTTCAGTGGCTATTGAAAGATGAGGCAATAAACTGCTAAACTTGAGTAATCACACACTCCCTGAGGAATTTCTCAAATGGGGATGGTCAAAAACCTTGAAATTCGAGCCCCTCGCATGTGGCCCACGCTTTAACATTTGATGAGATTCATTATTGTAGGGAGCTGAATACAAGTGTCTTCTGATTACAGAGCCCACCATTATAAGTTCCCAGCAGTGTGCATTTCCATGGTAGAACATCAATGGGATTAAAATCTCAATTCACTCCAGTCAATTCTCCAGTAACAAGATTTCATTAAAAGCAGGCAGGGAGGAAAATGGACTCGAAAGCACTGAAACAGCTGGACTATAAATTATAAAAATGTGCTTTCTGCTAACTGAACACACCTTCCGCTTGCGGATGCATTATTATTTAATGTTCAGAGGAGCTGGTTTTATGTAAATTGGAGTCTTCTATTCTCTTCAGTCCCCTTCTCAATGCCAGGTATTTCCAAACCAAGCAACGGGAGAGATTATGCAAACCAATTAACATATGAAAATAACGTATTAATATACTGTCTCTGAACTGTATCCAATCAGTTCCTTTTCACTGGCGTGTGTACAAAACAATTAAAATTAAATTTATACTGCTCTTCCTTAACATATTCTGCAGCAAATGGAATCAGTGAGCAAATGCTGACAAAAAGTTTTACAAGCCTGTGTTCTTCCTTAAAGGCACACAGACTTTAAGAATATTTATAAGAAGCCATGCTAATAAATTCCAGTCTTTGTTTCTCCCTAATGATGTGTGCATCTGAAACAAAGCAGTGAAATCCATAGCGGTAGCCAGGTGCTAATGAATGGCTTACATTATGCTGTCCACTAATTACTACTGCACCATAAATAAAACACAAGACAATCAATTAGTGGCAGACGTGTGTTTGTTAGTCATCGGCAGCAAGTTCCTCCA
The DNA here is from genome assembly GCF_900324485.2 of Mastacembelus armatus. Lineage (NCBI taxonomy): Eukaryota > Metazoa > Chordata > Actinopteri > Synbranchiformes > Mastacembelidae > Mastacembelus > Mastacembelus armatus. The sequence continues at coordinate 9,991,345 of NC_046635.1, read as the reverse complement.
GGCCAAGGCTTTGCAACAGACCTGCTTCTTCCAATTCTTTCAATTTTTAAATGGCTAGGATGAGATCAGATAAATCATATTTTGAATGTTACAATCTATTTGTACTCATACAGATTACAACTAAATTAATATCTATGCAGTTTCAACCAAGAGGTGAGGAAAAACATTATAATGCACATGAAGCAGAAAGTCCTTTCCACTGAATTAGACAAAAGAAATCCAAAAGGCAGCTATCATCTCTCTGCCTTTTATGGGAGCTTTGCAAAAAGGCTTTCTCCTGCACTTCATACAAAGCTCCTCCAGTTTCCCAGACACCAACTGGCTGGCGTATCATACTTGATTTGAACCAGAGCAGGGAAAATCAGAGTGCATTAACACTGCATGTAGAAGGCACTAACTTAATGATCCTAGCATTATGCGGCCTCTGGCCTGGCCTATCTGCGTTGTTTGATGCATAATTTGAGCATTAATGTAATTTACATTTTAACACAGTCCCAAAAGTAAACTGATTAGTTGATAGTATCTACTAATGTGCCAACAGAACCCACATGTCACTTGCGTGCAGGCAGAAGATCAGGATTACGCATGACAAGGCTGGCCTTGCAGGAACACAGGCCTGCCAGAAGGATAGACACCAGAGAGGTCACACATTCTGAATGTGTACAGTGTCTAACCCAGAATTTTGAGGTAAATGGTTGCTGTTCAGGTTTGCCAGTGTAGCAATTCTGTCTAACAGGATCCATCCTTCTTCTTTATTTTCAAGGACCTTTAAACAGATCATAGCATAAGGAGAGGGAACCGTAACAATAAATCAGGAAGCTATAACAATAGGTCCTCAGTTATGTTTGTAGTCTTTAGACCTAGTGGTAATGTCAACAAATGTGTGTATGTGCAAAGTTTGAAGAGCTGTTCACTTGCCAGGCATGGTGCTGATCAATCTAAAATTTTAATTAAAAAACTTATTAAAAGAATTTCTGGGCCATCAAACGTCTTTTTTCTCTGTCCCGGCAGAGTTCTTCCTTTTTAATGGGACAAATTAGTGCTCCCATAGATGACAGAAGTGCTTTAAAAATAAAGTGCAACAGAGTTGCAGTCCCATGATGCAACGCTCCCAGTGGTTACATCTGCTCCATTCTTTCATCTTTCTCTATTGTTAGGTGGGAGCTGTCACATTAGGAGGAGAATCGTGGCTCCTTCCCACCCCCAAGTACCCCTTTTTTCCCATTCCAGCAGTTGGCAGGGTGGCAGGCCCATACAAAGGAGCATGCACCAGAAGCGCAGAGGGGAGCACCGTTAGAGGAAAAACAGTTTGGGAATTAAGGTCATTAATTTTCCACTTTCAAGGGCTGCCACACAGACGGAGATAAAGTCAGCATAAATATTCCGCCGAAGTTTCTCCTGTTTTTCTCCTCTCCCCATTTTCATCGGCAGCCCATTTATCTCCATGCTGTCAATTAGAGGCAAAAGCAAAGAACTAATTAGGAACTGTGCAATTTTAATTAGCTGTTTTGATAATTAAACTAATTGGTTCCCTTGTGTTTCTGCAATGTGTGCTGAGAACTTTTTTGATATCTGGGCAGCAGATTTCCCATCCGCTGGTTAATTAGTCACTTTTGCATTAAAAAGGAGCCTTCCTTAATAGCCTTAATTTGCAGTTGAAAAGAGAATCTACCATCAATAATTTGTGTAATTGGTAACCGTTTGATTGTAATTTAGAGGCACGGCCGGACAGCTCGGCATGTCTAATTCCTAATGACTAGGATTAAAGTTGGATTAACTGTTTGGGAAAGGGATTCACTCTCCCTTCTTTCCTACCCACCAAATGACACCTTGTCTACATTTGATTGGTCATAAAATTCAAATAGACAACCTGAACAGTAGGGCTTATACCATTCCTATGAGTTTCTATATGGTGAGCCTGTCAGGTCATTTCAAAATTATTCCAGTAATTCCTATCTTTCAGCCTCTGTCTCAGGATCTCTTGGAAGGAAAGGATAAAAAGTGGTTGCAGTTTGTTATATGATGTGTCAAACCTCTGCTATCAAGTCCATTTGTGTGCAAGTCTGAGGGCAAAACATAGCCAAGATCAGCCACTAGGAGGAGCAGCACCTTAGGTCTCAGAGCAACAAAGTAGGTCTCACTGTGAAATGAAACTTCATCCATGAAGTAGGAATTGCTTTATTTTCTCAGAACATTAAAATGTATACACAGTCTACATGCGCAAACAATAACTGAATGTCTGCCTATGAGTTACAGGCCAAAGTTCAATGCAAAGACAGTGGCATTACTATAAAATATTTTGTACAGTTACTTACCATAGCAATGTTTGCTGCAGTGGCAGAAACATCAGAGGAAACCACACTGATGTTTACAGTTGTCAGCATAATGCTAGAATGCATTTAAATATTGCTAGAAGCTGGAAAACCTGGACTAAAAGCATATCATTCAGCATCTAAACTATCAGGCACATCTATACTTTTACAACACTGAGCCCCGTCAGTGGTCTGATTAAAAAGCACCATTCATCCCACTTAGCCAGAATACAATTAAGGGACATGGCTTTAAAAGCCCAGCCCTGAAGCCTCCCCCCATCCCATATAAAAGGAGCACTCTCCACTGAGCCTTGCCTGTAAATATCATGTTTGATATGAGGTTTTAATCTGCTTAGCCATTCTGAACTATAGAATGGGCTCATCCTCTTTCTGAAACCCCCGTCCAATGGCTGTGTGCTTGAGGACGAACAGGAACACAACACTAGTGCGCTATCTGATTAGGTGGGGTTAATTACAGAGCACTGTTTTGTAGTGGCTGCATTTGAGAGCCGCCCATAAATAGATGGGCATGGCTAATGCATGCTCAGAAATGAATTTTAATTAACGGTGTATCAGAGAACCCCACTCAGGGGCTTGTTTCTAGTATGTACTGACCTCCGCTGTTGGCTGTGGAGTGGGAAAGGTTCTGCACTGAAGACACTGTGAGAGGGGTGGAAGAGCACACCATGGCTTACATGAGCCGTGTATGAGAGACATACACACACAATGTTGTTTCTTTACACAAAGGAAATGTAGGTAATTATACTGATGAGAACTGTCTTGATTAAGAGCCACTGTGCAACCTGTCCATGTCTTCACATTATGATTGCTGTTAAAACAGGAATTGGACTGAGATACATAGTCTCTGCAGCTGCCACACCTGTGAGGGACTAAATACCAGTGACATTTGAATGTAAATTAAACTTCTACATGAGTTTCGTGTAACAAGTAGATTGTTATAGTTGTGGTAAATACACGACTTAATTCGTTTATTACCCTCCTTTCACATTTTCTTGAATGGTCTTATATAGAGAGATTTCAAATTGTCAAATGACTATTTGAAGTCAAGATACAGAACCATTATTTCCTTTCCAGTTTTCTGTGTGATTGGATTAATTATGTGTCACTCACTTTGCTAGAGGTCAGCAAACGTACATTCTTGGTCATAAGTCATCAATCTATGTGACCGTGGAGATGAAAAGTCAAGCATGTCAGCCAGGAAGCTGGACAGAGAGGGATCAGCCCATTGATTTCAGGGCCAACCCAATCTCACCACAGCCTATTGCCCTGAGAACCGAAATTATCCCCATAGGCTATGTACAGTGAGTTTTATACCTTAGATTTGTGGTGCATGATCACATTAGCAGGACCAATAAAAAGTTATTTCAAATGCAGGTTAGAATAATTAACAAATACGAAAAGCATGTGTAGTCCATACACTGTACTATAAGTGCAGGATAAAACCAGTGGATTACAATTCAACTCAAAATAAATACACTTCTATGGGCATGTGAGTATTTTTACTTTAGTTTAGCTCACGTATTTCATTCACCTGCACCCCAGTGTATACAGAGATAATGCTAGTTAAACAAAAAAGATGAGGATGTACTGCACAAAATCTTAAAACAACACAGTCTAATGCAGATCTTACAGAAGCACCAGATCGGGAATAGTTCAAGACTAATTATTACTGCAGTTATTTGATTGTAGCGTAGCTAATGATAATGCGCTAGAGTTGGTTTGCAATATCTGGTGCAAGATGTAACAGAAGGCGAGGACAGACTGAGCAAGCTCACACTACAGACAGCCTGCTGGCTGCTGACGAACCAGCATTATTGTAGCTATACTCCACTCCACTCTCCTAAATGGCTAATCTTTGTTGGATCTCACCCTTAATTGGTTAACAGTCTCCGCAGGGCAAGTGAAAGTGGTGCTATTTAAGGCTCCACCATGAAACAGCAACACTTTCATCTTGGCAATAACAGGCAACAATTATATTACCAGATTCGAAACTGAACCTTCTATCTACCCACTAATCAAAAACGCAGCCCATCTGTTGTGCTGTCTCTTTTGAAATGACTGTTTATCTGCAGCCTGTATGATAACTGTGTCTGGACACTAATTAACTGCTAAACAGACCACAATTAGATGTTATTTCTATTAAATTCTGCAGAAAAAAAAAAGTAAGGAGAAAAACAATAGACACATTTTATGTTTACTTCAACTGTACCAGGCACTGATGGAGCAGCATCACCCTCAGTCTCTCTCTCTCTCTCCCTCTCCCTTTCTCTGAAACACGCGCGCCCGCGTGCGTGCGCACGTGCATCAATACAACCTTACGTGCATGCGCATCTCTTCTGCTCTCTCTCTCACTCTCTCTCCCTCTCTCTATCACGCACATTCAGACTGGCAGGCAGACCAGTGACACACACACACACACACACACACACACACACACGCACACACACACACTTTCCCTTAGCTGTGCTTTTGTGTTTTGTCAGAATTAATGAGAAAAGTTCCCTTGCCCTAGGGGTAATTAGTGTCCTTGGAGTTAAATAAGCTAATACTTAGACACCTCTGGCACAAGCAATTATGTTTGTGTATTGAATAATTGATTCAAAGAGGGGGGAAGGGCTGCTAATCAGATCTGAGCATAATGAATTGATTTAATTAACAGGGGAATCCGAGGGTCTCTGGAAACTGCGCGCATTTATTCAGTAGCAGCAGAGGCGAGCGCGGCACATAAACTGGGAGCGAGGCGGCGTGAGTTCGCTTTTAGCAGTTGTCAGAGTTGCAATTGGATTTGTTTGAATATAGTTGCTGTTTGGGAGCAAATGAGAACGAGAAAGAGAGAATATTAACAGCGAGGAGAGCTCAGCCGTTCAGTCTGAGCGTCTGATCCGTCCGTGTGTGCTCAGTTCCACATAGGCGACACTAGATTTATATCGCTTTTCATTGTTTTGCCTTTTTTTTTTTGTTATTCGCATGGAATTTATCAAGAGCTACCAACGCTGTTTGATCGCTATTTATTTGCATTACAGTTCAGTCCGGATAGGGGGATCTCGCTGCGTGTATCACCGTGTTCCGTGTATGAATTATTATTGATAGGAGGAGAAAGAAACGTGCAGACTGCAATTCGTTTTTTCCAGGGTTTTGGTTTATCGAGGCGTAGTCTAGTCAACCGCGCGTTTCAAAGCCATTTCCAGGAGAAGCTCTGAGCAGACCGAGCGGTGCAGCCTGCTGGAGCCGAGGACGGATCGCCCGGGGAAGGACTCCTCGTTCCTCAGGACGATGGTGTTGGACAAGGAAGAGGGTGAGTAACATCTCCGACCTAAGGCGCCTTTAAACCGAGGAGTAACACGGCAAACTACTGACATTTTACACGTTAAGTGTTTCCCGTCGCCCGGGACCCTGCGCACTCGCTGCCTCTAGCTTTACATCGTGTTTTTTTTTTTTTTTTTTTTTTTTTATTATTCAACCCCATTTATTCAAGACTGGGGGGGGGGGTCCGTGTTTTTCGCGAACAAACCTGAATACCGTGGCTGCTTTCTCACCATGAAGTTGGGGTGCACTTACACAAATAGCCATTCACCGCCAAACAGCAGTCTAGTTCGGGAAGAGTTGCGTGTTTATTCGCAGCAGATGTCTGTGTCTGTAGCGTCTTGTTTGAGGATATTCCACAGACGCTGCAGTGCATGCGGCTGCTCTTTTTCCTTTCCTTCCTCTTAAGTGCTTTTTGCGTCTGTGAAGTTAGCGAGGCAGCCTTTGACATCACCACGGGATGGGAGATGACAGCAGAGTGCTTTTAACTTGATTGCAAATTATGGATAGCGCCGTGCATCGTTTCGCTCACTTTGGATCTAAATAGGCCTACTTGCATTACTTATCTATTTCAATGTATTTAGGTTAATGGGTGAGGCAATCTAATTAATTTTAATTTAAATTCAAACCCGCCTCTAATGACGTCCCATTTTGGATGGAACTGATGTTGAAATGTGCAGCGCATTTATCACATTCAGGACTAACTGGTGCATCTGCATTTAAATGTATGTCTAGAACATGGTAGTAATATTGATATGGTATAACAGGCTTTGTGGTCTGAGATGAAGTTATTCTTATGTCTGTCTTTCTTCTGGCACTTCTTTGAGAGTAATTTGAGGATTGATATGCTGACAGTATAGACCACCTGCACAATGCACAATGACAACCTCCATAACCATAAAACATATTTTGTGTGTGTGTGTGTGTTATTTTTCAGGGTACAGTATATTTCTCTTGCAGATTTGAGTTTTTCCAGGGCTGCTCCTCCTCCAAAAGTAATGGATGCATTTGTAACCCATTATTTATGTTTGAAAATGGATATTTCATATCTCTTAGCAGAGCATCCTTTCACTTACACATCTAAAAACCAATAAAAGGATTGCGGCAGAGACATAAATTGGTCTGTCTGGCAGAATCCATGTTGTGCTGCTAATGTACCCAAATTAACTCAACTGTAAATTGTCTCCTTTGGATGTCTGTCTAGCTACAAGTCCCCTATATGATTCATGATTCAGATTGCTTTTAACAGTTATTGGCTAAGCAATATGGTAAATGTACAAGGTGATGCAAATGGCATTAGTGGGAAAGGATGCACAGGAGCATGTAATGCAGTCAATACTACATTAACTACTGATGCCCAATTACAGAACCAGGGAGAGTGGCTTTTAGGAGCATTAGGACTTGCAGAAAAGCTGAGATCACCTGCTGCTCATTGCCTAAAAGCTTCACCCTTTATTTGCTGGGCCCAACCAGCAGCTCCAAGCATTTTGGCCAGGTTGTCAACAGAGCTGCTTGGACCTGGTCTCTTTCACTGTGGTGCCTCTTAGCGTTTATTGGCTCTAAAGTTATAGGCTTGTCAATTCAACCTCCTTGTCTAATGTATCCACTTAGTGCCTGCACAAATAAATGTGTGCGTATGTGGAGAGGGAGGTGTGGGATGGTGTTTTGGGTGGCCACATGAGAGTATGTGTATGATTACTGTCTGTTTCTCTTGACTGATTCACTATTATGCCTGTGTGTGTTTGTGTGCGCTGCTTAAGTGTTCATATTTCAGTCCTTATGTGGCCTATAAAACAGATCACCAGTGTGTCTGCTCTCATTTTGCGATCCTTATTGGCAGACTGTTTTTGAACTCTGACTTCCCTTTGATAAGTCTGAAACAAATTGTGCTAGAAAAGCAATAAGCAGAGATGAATCTCTGTGCCCCTTTACTTTCACTCCATTGAGAAAATCTGCCTGTTACAAATAATTTCACGCTGTACAGTTTATTAAGAGTTAGAATTAGAAAATCAAATTTCAGACAGGCTGCCGTTAGTTATGATTCGATCAAATCTAACAAGGATCAAACCTAAAATATTTGTTAGTTCTACATTTTGCACATCCTAAACTAACCATTGTGCTCTTAGGTGAAGCAGTCTTTAACTTTAAATACACTATCTGGTAAAGCACAAGTCTGACAGCACAGAGTAGGACCTGTAAAAGGAGCACTGCTCTGTGAAATGACCTAATATGCAGGTCATAGCTAGTAATGAATAGCAACACATGTACTAAAATATTCCATGTCAACATTTTATTTCACCCTACGATATGAAGGTTCAATTTGTGTCTAATTTGTGAGGAAATAGCAACTCAGCCATTTTTCCTTCTTCGTACAAACTACAGGAGAAGAAAGTGGGTCCACACATTTTGCACACTGAAAGCATATATTAACACAAGTACATTAGACTCTTTACAGACCTGAGCAGAAGAAAAAAAATCCTCCAGCTACTGATAAAATTGTGGTTACCTTTGCTTGTTAATTTACGATCCTGTTATCGTCCTGTACATTCATAAAGCATGTGATTGAAAAGCAATGCTTCAGATGAATAGAGACTGGTGATCTGTCGGCTGCTGTAATAAAACTTGGGCTTCAGGCTCCGATTTTTATTTTGAAATAATAAGTATTGCTTCATTCTTTACCAGTGTTTCCATGGTAATACTGTCTTGTAGCAATGTTATATTGATTTAGAAAGTGGACAGTAATATTTCTTTTCTGTTATTTGGTTTCTGAGGGTTGATTTCTAATTTCCAGTTGGAGATTACTTTTATATGTTCCTTAAGTCTTTTCACTTTTCCAAAGGAATGCAATTTGCTCCCCTGTATTTGCTATTTTCTCAGCTTATTGGTTTGCTCTTACTTCAAAATTAAACTTGCCCATTTCAAATATTAAAATTACGTCTGGTTTTTGTGCTCTGGGCCCTCAACAATATTGCAAACGCATTGCTTCTTTTGATATTTCTTAAGTCACTACCTTTTTATTTTTTAATAAAGCTTTATTTCAGACACTTGTGGTGCCTAGACTTTAGCAGTTTAACAGAGATTGTAAAAAGGCAGTTGTGTGTTTTAAATAGTCACAAGGACTGTAACCTGTGCATAGCTAATGCATGAAAAATGCCCTTTTTTCATTTGCATTCACATGGCAAAATATTACTAAACACGCAGTATGTGCCCACTTGATGGTTCGATAATCACATTATCTCTTTTGCATTGACATGTATTGTAACTTTCTTTCAATTTTGTCCATCCATATTATACCAGAGCAGTTCCCATTCATTTAAGCTACGCTCAGCAGAAAAAAATGATACAAAATCACATTTGTGCCATTTTCAGATGTGAGTGCATAATTCTGTCTAATCTGTTTCTGATCTTACAAATGCAGAATTCTCACTGGAGACAGTTTCGCCCGTTACAACTAAATCTCTAGATTCCTATCAGTCCTGATCATTTCACATCTATGAGTGCAGGAGATGTGTATCACTTCCCGTAATCTTAGAGGAATTCAAAGGGACTGAATTGAGACTTAAGAGACACGTGTTAGCGAGAGCAACCACCTGTACGTAATGCAATTGGTTGAACTCATCAGTGTGGCACACAAACTCAATTATGCACTCTTGAGCTGTACGAGCATCCCTTTTAATACTGCTAAAGGCCACATGCTTGTAATGTTATCATACAAGTTTTCACAACATCTAGCCACTGATCGCATCACAGGAACGGACAATCCCTGTTGTGTTGTCCACTGTCTGACCCTCTGTCATCGCAAAGCAGACTTTCTCAACCTACTGATACCTGTACAAACACGTGCACGCTTCCTGCAAAATCTCATCAGTTTTTGATTACACAAAGTTATTTTGTCACGTGTTTACCTATTGTGCACTCTGTGGTCTGACTTGTTTGACACTCTGACGCACTCTGTAAAACTTACTCTTTGCTCTCTGTCATCATAGGCTTAGAAAAGGAAAGAAGGAGAGATGGGAAAGGCAAATGACATGCCGCAAAGTTCTTAAAATGAGCAAAATACACTGTCATCAGCTACTGTTCTTTGGCAGGAGTGCAAGTGCCAGGATGTCTAGATGCTCATATAATTTAAGATAAACTTTAATATTGCACATACAGTTAGCAAATAAAATTTCCCCTGTTAAACCCAGTTCCCACATAGGCACTTTGTATACTGCAAAGTTTCGTACTGCCAAGTGTTAATGTCATGGTTTAGATATTTAAAATACTTTGTACGTACTTATTATATGTGTAATAATATGAATGTAATTACATTGTGAGAAACCTGTCTGACAGAATCAGCCACATACTACGCTGCAGAAATGCTTCTCTATTGCAGTGCCAAGGTACAGTACATATTTGAAAGGATTTTAGACCTAGAATACACTCATTAAAGTGGAAGTGGAAGTAAGTATAAGTAAGTGTATTTTATATGTTGATTTGATTACTATAATGCATTATTCAAGTGTTATCAAAATCTCAAATTATAATTGCACTGATGTATCTTAAAGCTTTCTCGGCCTTTAAACAAACAGGTCTGTTATTTTTCATTCAGTATTAAATAGATCTTATTTAATCCCTCCTAAAGTAGTCCCTTGATGCATATTTGTTTAAATGAAAGGCAGCACTGTTCATGTATGTGTGTTTCTTTGTGTTATATAACTGATACTGGATCTTTAAAGCCAATACCAATATATACCAATATGTAGCTAATAAAAAGTCCAATAAAATATATAATCTGACAGTAATTTAAAAAAAAAATATTACATCATATAAATGAACAATTTAATCTAGATTCCTTGGACTTTTTTTTTTTTTATCAAGATCACATCCTGAGTGAGACATTTTACAGTTAAAAAATAAACGTGTTAGTGCTCTGTGGTAGAAAGGTATGTAACAGAGACCATTTTTATTTCACCTCAAACCTACTTTGGTATAGTTGTACTGAAATTTATTGGTACTTACTGGCCAACATGTACACCAACTCCAATATATTTCTAGTAAGCTAACCAGCAATTCATAGGTTCAGCTGCAGTGTGTATCATTACGTTTGTGTGCACTCAGGTCCTGGTGGACAGCAGAAAGGCCCAGGTAAACTGTGTGTAGGTATTTTGAGGGATGAAGACTAAGTAAAAAATATGATCGGCTTCTCATGGAAATTCCTGTTTTGATCTGCGAACAGCAGTTGACAATTTTCACGTACATCCATGTTCTTGTGAGTTGTAAAGCGGGTGGTTGGATGGTTTGATTAACAGTGGTCTATGCTAAATATGGGGAAATGTACTCCTCTAGAAATACATTACTGGTTTTTGTTATACTGTAATGTACTTTTAGGCATAATGTAGTTTTGGGAGAAATCACCTATTTGTGTTCTGCCTGTAATGCACACATTACAGTGGCAAAAGGAATTCTTGCTGGTGCCTTATTTGCCATTTGCCAAATCCCTGATTGTTGCTGCTGAGTATTTTCATTTGTTTTTGGCTCTGCCTGTGTGAACGTGTGGCTCTGAGGATGGCGGTGTTGGTTGGTCACTAAAAGACACTTTGTTCTTGTGGGATGTAAGGAGGAGTGCAGCCTCTAGGGGTTGCTAGTGTGACTTTCAGACCTAAAGTCTTGTTTTACTGTAAGTGTCCTTCCAACACCACCGCACTCTTGTATATTGTATTCCCATTGCAAACTGGGTGTCAAAAAGTAGTTATGGCCTTAATGAAAACTTTCTCTAACCTGTGTTCACAATCCCTTAAAGATGTTGTTATGTGTGCATTTTATAGCAGTGGTAAGTTGTTTTAATCTAACTTCTTTTTTTTTCACACATTCACCCACATAATGCATTCAAGTACAACTTAAAATGACCTTTACTTGACTATTTTTTGGGAAAAACAAAATGTCAAAACCAAATAAAAGCCTCTTTAAAACTTTAAAAAATCCATTTAGTGCAAGAATCCAGAGAAAAAAAGGTTGTAGGCTTCACACTTTTAAGATATTAAAGCTGTCCCTGTTTTGCCTTCTTGCTTATTGCTGATTGGATGACCTTCAGTAAATCAAATCTAAAATAGCTAATTAAATTCTGTGATTCATGGGGGTATTTATTTACTTCTTGAAGCTAATAGATTAGATTTTAGATATTAAAGTTTTCGCTTCAATCTGTTCTCTTTGCAAGTATAAATTCATTAGTAAATGACAGCCACCATTCACATATGTTCCCACTGTACTCAACACCAACTTAAAACTGTTTCTCAGACCTTATCACCCCCTCCCCCAAGCCCACACCCATTCCAGCCTCATTTCTATTCATTTCATTTTAATTCATTTCATTTGACCAGCTGTCTCTAGCTGCCATTTGATTTTAGACAGTAACAAGAATTACTCCTTGAGGAAATATGTCAGTCTTTATGAATATTATATTATGAAGTAATTTAAAAGTATTACAGATACTGATTAAAAGCAAGCTATTTTCATAATCAAACATCACCTAATGTCAGTTATAATGCTAGTCCCCTATGAGTTTTAGTGCAGACTGTTTTACATGAGATAACTTCGTGTACAACCTGTCATGACATCACACCCAATATTCATGACCTGTTCTCTAACTATGCACCCAACCAACCTCCCTCATTATTTATCCCATCAGGTGTGGGAGTAGATGTTTGAATGACATCAGAGGCCCATTCTGCCAAATAACTGCCCCCTGTGGGGAATTTGCATTATTCAAGATTAAAGAGTCTCACACAGTGCACCACAGTGTAGTGTTCCTTCTTCCCCTCCATTTTCACTACACCGAGGGCCCTGAATGGCACACCTGTCTCCTGACATATCCTTTGAGATAATAAGTGTGCAGTAATTGCTGGGGAGTGGGAAGGATTTTGTACATCACTTCCTGACCTCATGAGTGACACAAACTTTAGAAGACTGCATTTATTCCTCTCCAAATGTATTTTTAATGTGCTCTAAAAAGTGTTTGTGCAATATTCTGTTCCAGATAGTGGAAAGTGGCTGTGACAGGTCTAATGGTTAGTTTTTTTTGTTTTTTTTTGCCAGGAATCATGAAGGGGCAGACAAGATTGTCTCTTCTATCAAAGTTTTAAAGAATGTAGTTTGAGAATAGATGGACTTTACCTTTATTCAGTTTCAAATGCAGACGCTTAAAAAAAAATGTCGACTGATCTCACAGCTACGCTATAAGAATTCAATTTGAAGACACATTTACGTTCTCGGTCAGTGAAAGCATGCAATTAAATGAAGACAGGCAAAATAGCACATCTTAAGAGCTAAAAACCCAAGACAATGCCGAACGATAGCCAACTAAAGCCCACATTTGTTTGGCTTACACACAATCCAAATTTTTCTCCTTACACTGTCAACACACTGACAGCCCTCTCTCTTTAAGTGCTCTCATGAGTTTATTTAGGGTAACCCTGCATGGTAAAACCATGAATGTTTGTGCTTTTTCGTCTTCTCCTTATTTGCTTGTTCACTCACTGTCATTTCTAGCTCCATCTCTCACTCTGTTTCTGCTGTTGACAGTTTACCTTGCGGAGCTCTAATCTCACCCTACTACTGAGTAACCAAGTGTTGGAACAAGTCGCCTTCGTAATGATTTGGAAACTCTGCCAGTTTCATGTCTTTAAAAAAAGCAGCAATGAATTTAATTAGAAAGCTGTTGCATATCTCTGTGATACATTTCTTTTAATTAACCCCATGTGAATAAATTAAAAATAATAGGGGGCTGAAAAGTGTGGAAAAAACACCCTAATGAAGTTTTCTGTTAATTGGGATGGAGTCTGAAGCCAAAGCACAGTGAGTAGTGAGCACCAGGAGCTAACAATGCCTTCTGTAAGCCTCAGAAAAGGGCCCAGGGCCTTCGTGCTGACTTCAAGTGTAAGAAATGCACCTCTGACGTGATGGAAATGACCGTGGGCTTAGAGAAAAGGCAGTCCTGTTCCAGGCTGCTCTGCTGAGACTCCCCATGCCGCGCTTGAAGCTGGGCCAGTGTTATTGCAGCCCTAATGCGGCTGACTCATTTGGAGCGGATCAGGAGTAATTATGGTAGGGAAAGTGGCTGCCGACCGTGAGGGTCAGGACACTTGTAACATGTGAAAAGAGCAATTATTCCAGGAGACAAAACCTTCCCTTATCCTGGGCAGTGCCAGGGTCAATGCAAGGGATGGCTGGGCTCTGTTTCACCGGGGCTTATTAGCTGCAGCAAGCTGCAAAGTTTGAGAGAGTGCATCTTGTTAATGAACAGTCCCCTCCTCATCTGCACCAGCCTTGTCTGCTTTCTTTCCCACTTACTGTGGGTGTTAATTATGTCATAATCATAGCATGCATACAGTCCCAGAATTCACCTCACAGACCCCAGCATTCATACACAACCATCTGGAAATGTAGCATGCAGTACAGTAACACAGAAGGCGCTTACAGCAAACTATTAGGAAAAAAAGACTCAGGATCAAATGTAATATTGACATGGGCCTTGTAAGAAACTGCCTAATTTGAGAGTGAGTATGCGTCTGTGCGTTTCCCTCTCTACAAGTGTGTGTGTCCATACATATCTTTTCTTTTGCTCCTTGCATATGCTCCAACTAAGGATAGGAACATGAATCAGACAGTGAATCAGTAGTCTTTATTTTCCTTATCACTCAGAATACACCCATCAGTCTCTTTTCAGCCATGTGTATTCCAGCTGATATTATTACCAGATGTCTTGTATTTTGTCTTGGCAATAGAGAAACATGTCTATGGGCGCAATTACAGCAATGACGGAAGCTGAATGAAAGGGGCTGATTCATGCACACAATGGCAGGACATCTGCATGAGATCCCTATTAACCTTAGTGGCAGACACCCTGGCCCAGGGACAAATTTTATTTGGGATTGCCATGGCCACAGCATTTACGGTGGTGGCATAAAAGAGTGGGAATTAAATGTTCTAAATGTGAGACTCACCGAGTTTGTGTAAGGCTGTACTAACACAATGATTTGGTTTTAGACCATTCTGTACTCTTCTCCGTGTTTGTGTCTCTTACCATCCATAGGAGTAATATAACATAATATAATAGTTATTAAGTTATCCAGGGTTAATGCATGATGATTTGCTAACTTTTTGAATCAATTTACAGATTCATTATATACCATTAAAGTCCAGTTAATATCTTGGGGCCAGAGTGCTTGGGATTAAGAAATGATGATGCTGGTGGGGGTGGTGATGATGATGATGGTGGTGATGATGGTGACGATGACAAAAGCACTTGTTTCAGCTAAATGCAACCTTTTGGTAATGTGGTATCTCATTTCCCAGTCTGTGTATTCACCGCGCTGGTGGCTAATGCTCTTATTTGCTGCAGCTGGGAGTTAGAATTATAGGGGCCCCCTCAGAGGAGGCCCACCCCAGGCCAGCTTCCACCTCCTTGAAAGCCCACCTCATGTGTCAGGAAGCCTGAGTGATTCTCATCAAGATCCCTTACCTCCCCATGAACCGGCAAAGTCTGCACCGCACCATGGTGTCAGTGTGCTTTTAATTGATCAAAAGATATTTAACAAAACGCAGAATCAAATGTAACTGTCCCTTCTGCCATTAACGCTGAGTGCCTGTGAGAGCAGCTGTTCCACTGGGATCATGTGCATAAAAGTGTAGTGAAGCATACCAGGGATTTGTGAGTCAATTTCCTTACAATTGTGTTGTAGGCACATGGAACTAGAAACGATCAGTAGACTAATTCATTTTCTGATCACCACTGACATTATTAACTAATTTAGATAGCAAACATTTGTTGGTTTCACTTTATCAAAAGCAAAACAATTTCTGCTTTTAGTGTGAACTGTTGATTATTGTGATATTTGATGATATTTGAAAATGACACCTTACTGAATTATCAAAATCAGGATTACTATAACATAAACTGAATATCTTGGCTTGGAGCTTATGGTTAAATGAAATAAGCTGTCCAAAAAGGTCAACATTTTTCACTTTATGACACAGACGCAATTAATAATTAATTGAGAAAATAAATATCAGAATAATCAATATTGGAAACAAGTAAGAGGACAAATAATTACACAAATAATTGGTTTTGCACCATCAGCAGCAGATTACAAGTCAATAACTAGTGTTCTTTTAGTCTGCGTGAAATGACACAGTCTGACTAATGATGGCTGCAGGATGAAAAGAAAAGCTGTATACATTACTGCAGCATATTATCCAAGCAGCCCCTAACTTGTTTTAAAGATAATAACCAAACATTTTAGTGATAATGACAGCAAGAAGGGGTTTGGGACAAACCATCTCTTTTCACACACTCCTGTCAGGTTTGAGGAAACGTGGGTTTTTGCCACGTTTATGTGATAATTGCATTTTTCCACTTTTGAAAATTTCCTTGAGTGCTCCAAACAGCATATTTTCTTTTAAAACCTTAAATATATCAAAAAGTTAGCAGACTGATGTGATTTTTTTGATAGCTGTAAAGACGGAAGTCTAAATGGGGTAACACAGAAATCGGATGCTATCTCTATAATGGAAAATACATGCTCTGACAGATTGCTTGGGCTGAGAAAAACTAACTGTACATAGTCTTGAAAGATGCAATCTTAAAGAAAGTAGATAGATGGAAGAAGAGAGAGATGACAGGCCTTTACACACAGTACTAATGGCAAATTAAATTCCTTCTCAGGAAGGATATTTGGCAGGGCAAGAGCTCTGTCTTCACTTTGAGGGGGAAAATGCATCTGTTGTTGAAGAATGAATCGTGATGTGGAGGGGCATGCTTTTGGTGACATCAAATGACACAGGAAGGTCAGTGGCACTTGTATCTGTTAAATGGATTGGATTAAGTGGAAGCTGCCTCCTACTCTGCCGCTTCCTTTCATAATGCAGCTTTTCTTTCTGGGAGGTGGCAAGCATAGGAGGCTCTGTTCTACACCACAGTTTCACAGAGCGCTGGGAGTGGTGACAGGTGCAAGAAAATGTCTCACGGCATTAAGGGAATTGAAAAGACATTTACTTTACACACTCATTTTTTTTTCTGTCACTTCTCTTTGTTTAGCAGGTTTGAGGTAGTGCTTGCTACACTACTATTAAAGTTGTTTTCCAGAGGCTGCTTTGGTAGACGACATCAAACCAATGTTTGTTCCCTGCAATGGCTTCAAGTAAGAGGCATCAGTCGAATGTGCATACTGGTTTCCAGGCACAGAGACATCTCTCTTACAGCCAGGCCTGAAGTAGTAGGACATATGCATGAAGACATGAATGTCAGAGTAATTGCGAACACAGAAATCGGGTCGCAGTAAGATACAGAGTGTTGTCACTTTGATGATGCTGAGCAGGGTTTTAAACAAAGCGTGCATCCAACAGTGCGCGAGCAGCTTACAGAGCTTCCAGCATAGGTTAAGCTTTGGCCTTTTCAAACGTGATGTAAAACATACAGATGATACGTTTAAAGGGATGTGTGGCTGCTGGTGGTCTCCATCAATTAGGAGTAGTTCTCTGGAGGTGGAGTAACGACCTTTTTGTATAATTAGTTCTCTTATTTAAAGCAAAGATTTTGAGTAGAATAACTAATTAGGTGTCATAAAAGGCATATTAAAGATTTTTGTGATCTCTGAGGGAATTGCTGCAACTCCTTTCTTTTTCTTTGTACAAGTACTGAAGCACACATTCATATACATGTACACAGACACACACAGAGGAATTCTCCCTCTCCTCATTAAGACTGTTTTTAGTTCTGTAGAAGCCTGTCAGCCAAGCACTGTTGGCATACCTGCAGAGAGCTCCCCTAACAAGCCATGAAATGCAGGTAGAAGAGTCCGCCCTTATCCAGCGTAGCTTGAATTTGAAGCTTTTTAGCTTCATTTACACTGAACATTGGTATTTATAGCAGGTTTTGTGATCCTAATGTGCCAACTTCAAGGGGCCTGTTTTGGGGAGAGAGGGAGGTGAGGGAGCTGGAGGGCAGACAGAACACTAATTGATGGCTCCCATCACCAGCACTGGACCAATTAGCCTCTCCGTTCCACTTCTGATAAAGAAATAAGACGGCTCAACACCACCAGAGCACTTACTGACATATAAACTAAAGCCATAAATTTAACTAACAAGCTCTCCTATTTCTTTCACCTCTTTTTTTTTAAAGGGTGGAATGCTAATTATATTACAATAATAGCATTATTGATGTGAGGATGGCCAAAAATTTGCAGAGAAAATCTGGATCCAATAACATGCTTTGCAAGTCCATTTACATGTGTAGATATGTGCATGCATGTGCGTGTGAGACAGACAGAGAGAGAGAAAATATGCTTTTCTATGCCAAAGAATTCCTTTGAAAAGTGGTATAAGTTTTTTTTTTTTTGTGAAAGAGAATAAACTTGACAGGCTTAGGCGAGAAAAACAATGCACAAAGTGAAGCAGTCCCTTGTTACCAGCTGAGGTTGTGTTTATCACGGAGCAAACCGCAGACTTACAGTCAAACAGCAGATCTAACTACAGAATGACCCCATTCACACTTTATGGAAACTGTGCATACCGACACAGAAATAAAAATCCAAACTTTTTTTTTTTTTGTGTGTGTTCTGGACAAAGTACACCTGTATGCTGTGCTACAGCAGAACAGTGAAACGGTGACATTTCATACACATCTCAGTATAACATGTTTAAAAAGGGATCTTTATAGTGTACATACTCCCCCACACAACATGCTGGCCTAACCCCCTGTCATGCAGAGTGTCCAGTCTTTTTTCTTCCCAGAGAGAGAGAGAGAGAGAAATGTGTTTTGAAAGTAGAGTGGCAAGTGGCGTCCACTGTGTGTTCTTTTGGACGGATCAATAGCTCAGTGTGTGAGAGAGTGTCTTAAGAGCTGTTGTCTTGTGCTTTCAGCTGTGGCAGACCTGTTAGTGCTACAGAGGGGAGCTGCACACCCCTGCCTCTGTACCAGCAGTGGCCTGAGGGGGGCTTTTAGTCCAAACACAAAATGTCAACCACACATAGACTATTAGTGTTTAGTGCAGTTATTAAATGGACTTTATTTGTCCTTTAGGAGGCTAAAAGGTGCACTTAAAGGGGACCTGCGTGACAGCAGGGCAATTTGTGAGTTTGATAACTTAGGCTCGCTGGTTGCAGACACATGAGTACAGATAAGTGTAAAAGGAGGAAAGGCTGTAATGCTGTGAGTAAGGAACACTGTGCGTGTGTATTTGTGGTTTATGTGCACATGTGTGTGTTTGTGAGTCTGTGTGTGTATGTATGAAACACCGCGAGTGAGTGTATGCTAAAAGGCACTTAGGCCATAACATATCTCACTGGGGTCTGGTAGCAACGTTTTTGTGGTCAGAGGCTTTTTAAAAGGTTAATGTTAATCTATACCAAACAAAGCCCATGAGGAGCTTTTACAGCTGTGGACAGTTGAGTGAAATAGGCTTTGATGAAATGGTAGGTAACTAACATACTGCACAGCTCTCTCAGTAAATACCACAGTAAGCAAAATAAACACTGTGTCTTTTATCCTCAGAATACACAACACATGCCCCTTCCTCTGAAGGCTGCTGCGAGTGATCATGTAACTTTTGTATTACAGCATGTTCTTAGTGGAACCAGTAAGTCAGGGCTTTGTAGTCCAATGTGACCTGTGTGCCTATCTACATGGAAGAATGTTTTCTTTAATGCATATGAAGCAGGCAGGCAGTGTGCTGCAGTCGTGCGCGAGGCCAGGCTTAGGCGACTCGAGAAGCAGCCAGCTTATCAAAACAGAATATGAAAAGTCACTTGTGTTCCTGGGCCGTAAATCACGCATGGCTGTTTGTCTCCTTATCGCTACAGGTGTGCCGATGCTCTCCGTCCAGCCCAAAGGGAAACAGAAGGGGTGTGCTGGCTGCAATCGCAAGATTAAAGACCGCTACCTGCTCAAGGCCCTGGACAAATACTGGCATGAGGACTGTCTCAAATGTGCCTGCTGTGACTGCCGCCTGGGGGAGGTGGGCTCCACCCTCTATACGAAAGCCAACCTCATCCTCTGTCGCAGGGACTACCTGAGGCAAGAAAGACACACAATCACCTTTTCTCCACTCACAACAAGCACAAAGGCCACACCATTCCAAGAGCTGTGTGACATGAAAAGATCACATTGGCTTTTTTTTTTTTTTTTTACCTTCATCTACAACTTTTGCTTTGCTTTCTCAGTGTGTGTGTTTCTCCCAGACGCAGCTAAATCATGCAAACATTCCTCAATGTTTCTATATCACAGGAAAACCTGGCGTAATATATTGAGAACTGGCTGTCATATTCTGTTATTGCATGTGTATAACAGAAGGTAATGCTGTTTTGAGATGCCTGAACACAAGAATTTGGCAGAAGCAGAAAACAAGGACATTTGGGGAATTTTTGGAGCAGCACGTCTCCTTATTTGTAATCCATAAAATATATATATAAAAAAAAAACTGCATAAAGATTCCCGCGCAACCATCAAAACACAATCATGCTTTCATGACATTTCTGTGTCATTGCATCCACAGTAGAAAATGCATCACACAGAAGTGGTGGTACACTTGAGAAGCTGTTTCTAACTTTGACTGCTATTATTGAAAGTTTTTACAGCAACACTACTGTGACATGACTGGTAAACAGTGTGGGGTTCAACTTTAAAAAAGACGGTAAATTATCCCTGTATTGTTGATGCATTTTGAAGACATTGGAAGCTGTATCAGGTGCATTCATTCATTTCAGGTGAAGCAATCAAAACAGGCATGACAACATGGATAACTGCACATCACACAGTGTCATGCCATAGGGACTTTTATACTGACAACAAATATGTCCATTAAGCTGAGTTAGGTATAAACCACATGTTTGTTTTTGCAGTGGTTTTCTTTATATTTTAAATACAATTTTATTTTATATTTTTATATTTTTCCCCATGTTTACATGAACACATAGGACTTCTGTCACGAAGAAGACTGACTCTCAGTTATAACAGTACTGCAGGCTGTGCGAACCCCCTCCTCCTTTTCAGATGCCCCTACCATCTGGTTGTTAAATTAAACATGACCATTTCCTAGGCGTTAAGTCACATTCGCAATGAGATCCTACCATTTATCTGAAAAGGGAATCCCCTGGGGCCGACTTAGAGATGCCGGTGCCCTAGCCCCCATTTCCAAAACTCCCTGTTCACACTGTCCTCCCCCTTTCCCTTTCTACAGTCCTGTTCTGCCCATGAATCTCTCAGTTCCCTCATTGATATCTCCAGCTTGCTGCTACCAACTTATGTTTTGGGCAGGTTTATTGTGTTTATTAAAGAGCGGAAATTACAAAAGAGTAGCACAATTTCAGATCACGACTTCAATCCAAAGGAAGTGGAACCTTAATCAACTTGAGTTTCTTTGGAGTCACTCATAGATCTCCATGACATTTCACTTTAATCTCAGCTTTTCCTCTGACCTGGAAGAAGCCTGCAGCCCACTTGAGAGGCGCTTAGGGACGTTACATAGAGCTAGGCCATTACCATCCATCAGCTCCCACCCACAGTTAATGCTTTTAAGATACAGTGAGAGGTCTACTAAGACCTGATTTTGCCCCCAGAAGGGGCAGATGGTGTAGATGAGGTAATAATAAATGGGCAAATGACCAAGAGAAGGCAAAAATGATGAAGCTCAGAGTTTCACTTGGTAAAATACATCTGCTGAAAGGACAGCAACCCCAACCCCCAAGCCATAAGTGCCTAACTGGCACAGTGAAGGGAGACCGGAAAGCTTTCTCGCACATTAGACCAGTAAGATGTAGAGGTCAGAAGGGATGAAAAAAGGAGACAGGCATATGAAATCAAGAGTTAGGAATACCAAGATAACAATAAAAAAGTAAAGAGAAGGAGAGAGCTTTCTGTGCTCCTCTGTTGCCCTGGATTGCCTAATGAAATCCATCCCACTCGCCTGCTCTTCAGTCTGCGACAACTGCAGAAGTCTTAATGGCTGGAGATGCTTTAGATGAATTCTGTTATGAACAAATTAAAAACCTTGCCTTGAGTAGAGAGAAGAGGCAGTTTGAGAGACCAGAGTATTTGAAAGTAGGTGATGCAGTCTCCATCCAGCACCAGTTTCTTTTTTGTTCCTTTTTTTCATGTAGAAGACAAAGGCTTCCCTCACCTGCAGTAATGAAGTCAAATCTGTGCGCTGAATTAGCCTCCTGTACTTCATTAAAGACAAGCGGGTGGATCAAACACACTTTGGTTATTTCCCAGGGTTTGGAACCCTGCCATGTTCACATTAATTATTATAGGAGCTCCATCTGCGATTGTCCTTCACTGGCATTAGCAACTTATTGAATGCACTCATGCTTTCCTGAATCTTACACTTTGACACACACAAACAGTATAAAGCGCACACACCTCAGCCAGTGTCCTCCTGTGCCCTCCAAACCATTGCACCAACAAAAAAGTTCAGTCTTTAATCCCCCTTACATTCATTTTCCTGTACCAAGTGTTTTTTTAGCTACTTGGACACTCTCTCATTATAAAATGAGAATAATAAATTAATTAGACGTTTCCTTTATGTCTGTGGCTCAGGACTGTACGACATTACCAAAGGGTTGACAATCTAGTCATGGTGTGATCATCAGGACTTGAAGCCTGAAATCATTTAATCTTCTATTTCATATATTAGAGAGGACATAATAGTCATCCACTTATCAAAATGGGGTATAATTAACTCTAAGAGGAAAACGTTTTCAAGATAATGAACATTATAAGTTATCCACAAACCGGTGAAATAGTGGGGGAAGATGATAGCTCCATCTGGATGTGACTGTTTTTCAAATCTGTCCTCTCCTTACTACTTCAGTAAGTAAAACAATTGTTCTCCTCGTAACAGTTGCTCTTCCTCTCTGGGCAAGGTAGATCTGAACAGAAAGGTTTACTCTTTCAAAATGACACAACTGTTGGGGAAGGTCAGAACATGCAATGCATGCATTAACAGCTTTCCCTTTTATGAAATCTGACAAACCCTGTGCAGGCAGGGAAGTCTCAAAGAGCTCAGAGAACAGGTAGAAAACTTCAAGAGCCACAGCCCAATCTGAGGGAAGCAATACAGAGAGGCAGACGATGCACTGTAGGAGCTTTAAGGGTTTGAAGTTAGCAAAGCAGCAAGTTGAAAGAACTAAAGAAGGCCCTCTTTTCTCTGAAGACCCATTGTAATAACTCAATAACAGAAGAAGGAGAGCTGAGCTTCTTTACGTTCCTGCCGTCCAACTTTGCTCCCAACAACACACATCAGCACACGAAGTTACATTTTTAACTACTAAATAAGAGCTCTTTTAAAAGAAGTTCTCCGATGTTGATGAGGTATATGGAGGAAACTGAACAGGCAGGGATACACATTGTCATGTAATATATAATCTCTGCCATTACAAATAATATTACTTCTAGATTCTATTTTGTTGGCACTTTAAACAGCTTTTATTATTATTACTACATTGTTCTCAATCATTTTCAAGCTAATATTGTCTGAATTTATATTTTATATATTTGCTTATTAACTTTATCATATATGATTAAATACTGAATAACAAGCAGGTGGTTGAATAAAACAAGACATCAGAAGTTGTTAACTTAGCTCTGGGAATTTATAATTGAGATGTGTTGTTAGTTTACCACTATATTTACTGCTAAAGTTGCAGCACTACTAACTATTATGTACTATAAAAGGCATCACATAATATCTGAAAAATAATTTTTTTAAAAAAACCAACACCATCCAATAAACAGTCAAGCTGCTCTCACTCTATACAGCACTATCCCACTCACAGAACCCTGCCAGACTGTCTCACAGGTTGTGTGGAACAGGCCAAAATGCACTTCTAACCTTCTAACCCATTTAAATGAATCACAGAAGCATCTATTTTAAAATAAGACTTTTTTGTGCACTTCAAACCCTACTAGAATGCAGATGATTGATCAACTAAACCTGATGGGCTTATTACGAGAAGCCATGAACAGTGCTCTCTTATTTTCCACAAAGTCACCATTCACACACTATTTGAATAGAAATGCTGAAAAAAAAAAAACAGCATTGATACTGAATCTTTTTTTCACTTTCCCTTATGAGAATATTGATTTATTTAATCCAAATGACCAGGGAAATTGAAGTGCATGAGCCACTGCACTCTTACAATACGGAACATGTGTCTGAACAATATGTGGGATTTCAGCGGAAAATAGCCTATTCAAAAAAAAAAAAAAGATTGTAAATGAAATGAATTAATGTTTTCAAATGTAATCCACAACTTGTCTTTGAAGACACTGTTTCAGTGCCGTGAAGCATATCGTGTTTAAAGGGGGGGGGGAATGACTGAACCAATTGTGTTAATACAGTTTTCTTGTGTGTTGTATACATACTGTACACACTACATACAGTTTACTTGTAATTCTTCTTCACAGGTAAAATACAGTCTTCTCTAACTATCGTGAGACCATCCTGAGCCTTTGTCTCGTGTACATGACATTAGTGCCTTAGAGCTTTAATCAAAGTATTGAAACATTTTAACGCATCTGGTCAGTCCATTCATGGGCTGGCTTCTACATTTCTTTCAAAGGCTTAGATAAACCTAAATGTGCCTATTCCTTTTCACTTTCTGTTGCTTACGTCTTTGTTTGTGTGCTCATATGTTGCATTCACATAGTTGACACCAAATCTTTTGACCTAAACTTGCCTCATGAGCATTTTCGCTGTGTGGAGAATTCATTGCTTACCATACACCATTTGAGAGAGTGGTTCAACTCTGGTCACTTTTAGTTCCATAGGAACAGGAAGAGAAGAGCGTAATGTGTTTGAACAGGTATCTCAAGCTGTAATCTCCTCTTAGCATGAGGAGCTCAATTATTCCGTTTGCTGACATTGCATTATAACCCAGTATGAGTGAGAGACGCAGCCATATCCATTGCACTTTTTTTTTTACATTTCAACTCTTCACATTATGGAAATGACGGATCAGTTTTTCCTCTGTGTCAAACTTCTGCCTGTGATAGTAATTTCGCTTCTCATTTGAGAAGTTAATCAAAATTACTATCTAAAGATAAGAGCCCAAGCACAGATTAAGTTTTTTTTTTTTTTTTCCCTTGGCACATTATCTGCTGCACCCTCTCTTTCATACTGTAGTTCCTGAAGATGATCTTCAAAAAGTTCAAAAGGGAGACTCAATTTAATGCATAAAGGTCAGCTAATGGGGAGTACTAGTCTGCCTTATGATGTCCTCGCTATTATCAAACTTCCCTACATTTGTGCTTTCCAGTCCCAAGCTAACCCTTTTGAGACATCATCAGGATTTTTCTTCTCAAACGTGATAATGACGAGCCACAGACGACATCATACAACTGTTCTCGTGGCCGAGCAACATTCAGTACCACTACTAAAACTGGTTATGGTGCATAAAGTTGGTATAGTATGCCCTAAAATAGCTTAATTGTTTTTCAAAAACAAGACAGAAATTGAATGCATTGCCGTCCTATTTTATTTATCTGCATTATTTATTCTCCCTGCTTTATAAAATAAACCTTAAAGGTCAGTTAAAATAACCTGTATGTCTGCTGGGCTAGTAAAGTAAAGGAAAGTAAAATGCTGCATACCTGAGAGGGGCTAGGGTTGCATAAGTAAAAAGCTCTGCAGAGGTGAGATGCCCAATAGAATTCTTTGTGTTTCATAATAAAGCAAAAAAAAAAAAAGGTTATACCCTCAATATATGGATTCTAGGTTTGCAGAGAATATGGATAGAGCTAAAAGCTAAAAACTCGACACAGACGCCACACACTCTTTTGACTGAAGGTAGAACTTAGTGTTGGCAACAAGCTGGGCTTCCCTACCGGGCATTTTCACAACCTATATGTATCAAGTGAGAACCATGTCCACAGCCCAGCGGGGTGTAATGGAGAAGGGTTAGAATAATCCTACGAGTTGTTATAAGGTGTGTGCATGTCAGTCGCTGTAAATGACCCGGGCTTTCTGTGAGCGAGAGAAAAAGACATCACTGTGAGACCGCTCAGTACAGCAGAGCTCAGGTTTTGTGAAACCTGGAGCAGCACCTGTCACATCAAATGGCAGGTGCTGCTCCAGCCACTTGTGTCATGATGACACAGAAAGTGTGAGGCTGTGGTTATTAACAGAGGGACTTCTTGGTGAACAGTCAACAACTGGAAAGAGAATTAACTCACATTTCATATAAGCTGTAAAGCTGACCAGAACAAAATCAGCAGTATTAAATCAACACAAAAAAGGTGTTTACATGTGAACAGTGGACGCATACAGTATAAACACTTTTTATTGTTAAATAAACACCCCCAGAGCTGGAACACCTGGGTGTTTTGTGCACAGGAACTGATCTCTTACGTTTTGAAGGCAGGAATATAACAGTAATAAGGTCCGTTTCTGTAGAAGCTATACTACATGTACTATACTATACAAATTGTTTTGCCTCTAAGTTAAGAAAAAAAAAGCTACTTCTTGGCTTTACTGAGTGCCCTTTGGGTGGCAGATGTCTGCTCCATGAGAACATTCAGATTTTTTTTTTTTTTTTTTTTTTTTTAATTGAAACAGTAACCAGTTGTAATAACGTCTCTGTTTAACACCCTGTGAATCCCTCTCATGGAACATAACAGCCTTTCTCCCTCTGTGTCTGCCTCTCCTGCTCCTCTGGGGCACTGGGCCCTAATTAGAAGCAGGGCTGCTGGATAGACGCTTTCTTTAACAAGGTGAAAGCAACTGAATGGGACTAGCATAAACGAGGCAGAATATCAACACTGTGCCTCCTCTGTCTGAGCCCTACAAGTTTGGGGGAAAGTGTTTAACATACTGTTGGAATGAATGGCAATCTGCTGTTGCCTTATCCCCTCTTGCAAAGCTGTGAAACGGTCCTTTTCCTTCTGCAGAATATATAAATCTATCTGTGCTTCAGAATGTCCAAATTAAACATAGGGGCAGGCGCTTGGAAAATGAAAATGTAAATCTGACTGGGAAAAGCATTTGAGGTTCTGTTGCTTTGAGGAGCAGAGAGATCTACACCAGTGCCTCCTTGGTCTGCTTGTGACCTTTATCATTTGGCTCCTATTTAATAAGCCTAAACAAGCAGCAGCAAAGCCTGAGCAGCGAGTCTGTTCGTTGTGAAACATTTAGTTAACTCTTCAAGGTTACATCTCCAATCATTGGCTCCACTCTGAATGAGAATGGAAGATGGAAAAATAGAGAGAAGGGATTGAGCATGAATCCTTGTAAAAGAAATCTTTTTGAACTTATGACTACATTACAGAACGTAGCCTCTTGTGTAAAAAAAAAAAAAAAAAAAAACCAGCTGGCTTTGGTTGGAGATACACTCATTAGGTATTTTCATTTTGAAAGAAGAAAACTTTCAACAGCTCAAATGGTTTGCCTCAGATCTGTTTTTATTGCTTGGGGGAATGTGCAAGGGGGAAATTCTTTGAAGAAGATTAAAACCATGTGATTATTTTAATTAGATCATTAGCTAAGAATTAAGACCTATGTTTGTAACTCTCCTTAACAAAAGTACCAACTGGGTGCCAAGAAAGATTTGTGCCTTAAATTCAGTGTATTTCCATTCTGACCCGTTTCCCCTTCCATTGTAGCATTTCTTTGCTATTGTTCTTGCTGTCACTACGTTTTTGTTTGCTCTTTTATTGCATCAAGGTAAAGGGAAGGTGGGTTAATCTCTGTCTGTGCTCTCTGTCTTTCAGGCTCTTTGGTACAACGGGGAACTGTGCAGCCTGCAGTAAACTGATCCCAGCCTTTGAAATGGTGATGAGAGCCAGAGATAATGTTTACCACTTGGACTGTTTTGCCTGTCAGCTTTGTAACCAGAGGTAAGAATGGGGGTCATAAATGCAGAACAACATTGCCTTTTTTTTTTTTTTCTTAAACAAAACCATGAATGAAGTGTTAAAATGGCCAATAATTTAAACAATTGAAGCTGCTGAAAAAGGTCTCAGGTGCAACATTTCTTTCTGGCTTAATACATTACTGCAGTAAACTACAGTTTGTAAGTCAGAAAAAAATAGTGTTGGTCTTCCTGTGATTTAAGACTAAAGCCTGCCGTATTGCATTTGTAACACCCTGCTAATTATTTTCTATTGTGACACACTGCCAGCCATTTGTCCTTGTTTGTGGCTAGATCTGTAAATCTTTTAAACCAGCAGGATGGTAAAATTAGTTGTTGCTCGTAGGCATAGGAGCTGCAAAAACAAGGTTCTCCAAAGGTGTGCTGCTTCATAACAGAGAGAGAAAAAAATCTACACAAGTATGAACTGTTGTTTCCTTAATAAAAACTATTATGAAATTGGAGTGAGCAAAAAGCCTATGGGGTGACGTACATAGAAGATGACATACCCAAATATTGCTTTTTTCCATTAATACATTGTCAGTAATGGCACCACTCTGGGAGCAGAACGTCCTTTGCATGCTTGTCAGGGGTGCTGTGACCCTGTTCTTCCACACAGCACAAGCCCATTAACCTTCTGCAGGCCAGATTCAGTTACCATAGTGAACACCTGCTGTAAGGGAATTATGACTGCAGTCTCTCTTCTCAGCTGGCAGACGTGAAGCCAGGTCTCATCTGGCACAGCATTGCCACGGCCGTGACTGTTTTACCAGCCTGGCACATTACTAAAGCCAAGCCACGCTCGGCTATATTCTTATCTTCACTCCCGTTCAGTCACATTATGGAGCTGTCTCCACTGTGTCACACAAACAAACAGCTGCACAGAAAAGAACATCAGTAGGACAAGGCTGCTATGTGTTATTTTCCCTTTTCAGTTTACTTTAAAGGGGGAAAAAAAAAAAAAAACATTCTCGAGCACTGGAACCAAACTGGTGTGTCAAAAACTAACCCCGAGGCAGAGTTTCCTTGGAAACTCTTTTGGAGCCAGCTCCTTTTTGCCGGGCCGAGTAGAGCTGACCAGCCTTTTCATTGTGTGCTTGCTCTGAAATGACGAGGTTTTAATCTACTTTTATTTGAAGCTGTACATTTATGATGACCATCAAACCAGGCTTTTTATCTGACAAGGCACTGTCAGCGTGCATCAGGTAAAACATCTTGAGCCAAATGTGTGCAATTAAACCAAAGCATCATTACCTGCTGATCTTAAATGCAACATTTTTACTGCCAGAGCACAACAGAGACAGCCATTTAAAACTACAGACACACACATCATTTTGTCCTAATGCCAACAGTAATCATCTTTGTATTTTTAACAACAGTATTGCCTTTGTTTCTGTTCGTCTGCCAACAGGTTTTGCGTGGGGGACAAGTTTTTCCTAAAAAACAACATGATTTTGTGTCAAATGGACTATGAGGAGGGCCAGCTGAATGGGAGCTTTGAGACACAGGTTCAATAGTTGGAACCTCATGGCAGCAACGATTTGGCTCCACACTTTACACATGAGATGGATGTTCTGCTGCACTTGGAAAAAGACAAGCGTCTGTCTGCTTGCCTGCAATACTTTTTAAGACCCCTTTATCAGTCCCTAAGGACTCTATTGTAAATGTTCAACTTTTTGCCCCTCCCACACCCCAACACTGAGCAGTTACAAATTCTGATGTACAGTTGTGCCTGCTTAGCTGAGCACTGTATTGCTTGTATGTTTTGTGAAATTTGTTTAAGGTTTGCTTTCTTTTCCTTTTAGAAATGGTTCATTGGAGGGTATGTACAGTCTGTTTTCTCTGTATATATAAACTGGAACATTTATTTTATGAAATGTAATGCAATTTTATTACTAGTGTGAATTAAAGATTCTTAAATGTTCATAGTGAGTTTTTTTCTCTTGTACCAAAACCAAAGTTGTCAGAGGAGGTTGCCCCATGTGTTGATATGTAATAATGTCTCCAAAAACCGCAAAGCTATAAAAAGCCTTGCAAGAGAAAAGTATATTTGAAGTCCTTCTTTAAAACGTGATGCAGCAAAAGAAGTTTTATTACATTTTGCAGAGTTCTGATGGAATTAGAAATGCTGTTTAAGCTGGACTAAATAAGATTTTATTTGGAATAAAAGAATGCTTCTCCAAACTGTGTTGTTGTGAACGTGCAGGTGTCATGAAAGGGAGTGAGTTAAGCTGAGCTACTCTCTGTGATTCATGCTTCACTAATTGCCATCTGATTATGAGGGTGAATTGGCCTGGAAATGAAATGCAACAGCAAATAAATTAGAGAGAAAATAAATGCTCATTGAGTTTGAGCTCATTCAAACTCATCAGCAACAGAGGTGCAGAGCTGTATTAAAAAGTACTTTTCCCAGAAGACTCTGTTAATGGAGCTGTGTGACACTGTCTGTTTATCTGATGAGGTTATATCTGATACACACACACTGACAGCCAACAGTATACAATGTCTGGTGGAGCTGTCAAATATTCAGCAGATCCTTCAAATGATAATTCATGTCAATGACTTTGCTTATTACGTGTAGATGTATGAATTAATCATGTAACCATTTTATTTTGACATCGGCTACTCGATCTCTAAATATGATAAATAAGAATACTTTGAAGATAATTTGCTGCAAATAACATGATGTGGGTGATCTGGCAGCTTAATGTGTACCTGTGATTTCTTTCCCAAATATTAAAATATTCCCCAGATTTGATTGACTTTTATTGACTAAAAAATGCAATAAAGGTTTATGACTGCACGGTGGCACAAGTATGCTGCATTCTTAAGACTAGTTTATATATTTTAATTCTGCTAGTTTATAGATTAGGTCTGTGGGAGAGCAAGCTGAGGAAATTAGTTTATTTTAGGACTGAAACATAGAGTATTTTCAGTATTGATTAAACTGCTGATTATATCTCTCAATCAAATTTACTGTACAAAATATCAAAAATATGAAAAATGCATGTACCGATTTTTAAGCTTCAAAAGTATATATTGGTTTTCCAACCAGCAGCCGAAATATTCACTTTGAAATTATGTAAAATGAAGAAAAGCAGAAAACATTAACAATTACAGATCTTTATCATAGTGTAGTTCAGATTCTCTGCCAGTAGACATATTAATTAATTGTTCATTATATTTTGCATGTTAGAGCCACTTTGGGACAGATGAAATGAATTCAGACATATTAACTTGTCAGTGCTGTCATGATACTATTAATAAATCTTTAAAATGTCATGTTTTTACGTGGTGAAACAAACGTCATGCTTTTAGTGAAAAAATAATGTTTTCCTTACAAGAACGTAAGCACAATTCAAATGAACGTTAGAGAAATTAAGAGCTCTTAGATCATGTCATTCATCTTATATAAGTTCAAGTTCAGTAACAGGTAAAATGCCATACATCAGTCTGGACAGAGGTTCTCGGCCTTTAATTTCACTGTGGTGCAATGACATCACATGTTACCAGACCTCATATGTGACATGTCAGACCCCTGAAAACCAAAAAGACATGCTGTTGCTCACCTTACATCACTAGCTTTTGATTTATTGGGATCTTACAAAGCGCCTGGAAAACTGTATGACTCCTTCTTTCTCACCAGGGCATGGTGTTTGTAACATAGGCCTCAAAGATCAAATCGCTGCTTGAGGTTAAGATCGAACCTGTGCTAAACCCACCGGCTGCATGTTATGTTCACCTATGTAGACTCTGAATAGACTTCGACATAGTTTGCACTTAATATATGTTTGATCCAAGTGTCCCATTTATAGCAATACAATCCTAATAGAAGACTAGGGGAGTTTGTCACATGTCCATGCAGACTGAATGACGCTCAGCTGGTGTATGAATGAATAGGTGCATAGAAAAAAAAAAACCTATTACAGCTGCAGAACAATCATAAAAAAAGTAATTGCTGTATTATTGATTAATATTCATCACAGTATCATTCTTCCATTTTGAAGAAAGCAGGTAAACTTCAAATTTCAACCAAGGTATGACATTCTGCGGACACTTTCCTACCAGCAGGACACAAAACAGCAATATAATTTGCTAACACACAAATCAAGTGTGCAAAGAGCATTAATTAGAAATTCATTAAAAATTCAGAGTCACCGGCAGGTGTGCAAATAAAGGATTAGGTAGACATTAATTATACCACATAAGAGAACATTTTAATTGCAATTCCTGGATTGATTTACACAGGGAAACAATCAGGCTCTATGCAATATGGCTGATTGCTCATTTTCTGGAAGAAATAATGAAGAAAACACCTCGCCAGGAAACACTGTGCCCAGCTGTAAATTCTGTAAATTCACACACACATACAGATTCAGAGTTGTGTATGTTATATAGTCCAGATGCATTCAGGCTTACCTAAGATATAAAACAACTGTATATCTTTTGATATGAATCATACAATAAAACATAAACAGATTTGCACACATAGCTTCTGTTGAGACATATCCACACTCGCCCAGAATTACAAAACCTGACACACACACACACACACACACACACACACACAGGCATGTTCATCAACATAAATACACATACACTGCAGCTTGGCATTACCATCTGCTTGTGTTGGTGGAGAAGTTCTTAAGCACCAAATGTTGCACTGTTATGACTCAAGTTTGTGAATTCTCCAACCTCCTCTGTGTTCCTGATTACTGCATTATGGCATCTGCTTAATTAGCTTGGCTTGTGTCATATGTTGCACACGAGGGGGTGTTAAAAAGTGCCCTTCCCTCTTGCTCATTATCTGCCTCGATTCATGTGATGTATAATCTCTCTTGACAGACATTCATATTGACATAGGGACAGCTGTCAGCAGAGTATGGACATAAAGGGTACACATTGAATAAATAAGACAAGAAGGTCAAATAAGTGAAAACCCCCCAAAATTTTAAGTGAAACTAGTAATTCTGTTTCATTTTGCATCTATCAACACTGCTACAGTTCTATTTACATTACAAGCAATCACAAGGACTTGATAATAAACTAAGTATTTTGATCAATACAGATATAATATAAAGTCAGCTCTTGCCTGTGCATTTGTTAATCTGGCTCGGTTCAACTCTTGGCAAAGAGTCAACCTTGTTATCATCATGCAGGAAATTCTAATAGTTGTCTGCATAATAGTTGTAAACTTCCATCCCTCAAAATGCTACTTTCTTAATGGGACATAGATTATGTAGGCTGTATGAAGACTTAGGTTGTTTTTAGGTTCTCTAACAATTCAATATTTTGTCTATAACATTTGTATATGGCAGATAAAGCATGGCTAAATTAAGTAAAATATCATGGCTATGGTCAGTAACCTATATTTTGGTTAAAATAGTTTAGCACACCAGGAAAAGATTGTAAAAAAACTGCTAATCTGCAATGTGACCATCACAGGATGTGCTACATACCCATCAATATCTCCTTCTTTGCCACAGTCTATAAAGAACACAGAATGTACTGCACAGAAATCACAACCTGTATGAATATAATAAATATCTAGAAAAAAAAATCACCTGAGCCAGTAGGATTCATGATCTGTGGAACATAAACTTTACAAAATATTTAAAAGTTGTTAAGATATTTCTGGAACAAAGTACTGGATCGATAGACTGGTCCTACAAAAAGGGGGATTTATCTGTTTGTAATATTTTAGGAAAATATTGAGAATACTGCTATTATTAAATGGATATAAGTGAGACTGTGCCTAAACTTTTAAAAAAAAGAACTGATCATGTAAAAAATAAGTGATGCTGACGCCAATAAGACTGGTTGATATACATGTGGAAGGTTTATTATGTATGAATTATCTATAATCTCGACTCACGAACCTAGTATGCTGTGCGTCAAACAGAAAGCTGTGACCTTACAGCCTCAGAGACAAAGCTACAGCTTTTGTTTGAAAAATGTGGTGAACACAGTTCTCTTACGCAAATGAAAATAAAGATAGAGATGCTAATTTTGGTCAAGTGACTATTATTCCCCTTGAAAATAAACAGATTTTCACACCCACTCAAAAACTCCAACATATGTTCCATTGATGCCTAATGGGCCTGCTTGTGCAATGCATAAGAGATTGAAGAGGGCAATTAGTTGCATGTGGCTTTGATTAGTAGTGATTCCACAACAGTGCTGGAAGGAATATGGAAAACAAAATACTAAATTACTGTTGAAGCTCTTTTTGACAAAATGTAATAAAATGGAAGAAACTATTTAACTTCATGGTAATAACAGGTAAATGTGGACACGTTAACTATAGTGCAGAGCCTGTGGCTAAGATTATGCATATTCTACCTTACAAACAGCCTGTGCCAAGCAATGCATATAAAACTGAAATAAATGGCTACAGATGCATGAACTTGCCCTGAAAGAGGTTTGCTTACTCTGTGATCTCATTCTTAAATGAAACCAATTTGCCTAGAAATTGGTTCTAAGGCCTAATGCTGAACTCTGTACATCAGCTAAACCACACACACACATATACACAAGCGTGCACGCACACAGACATACACAAACACACATTCACACACAGAGTTTGCTTTTACAAACACACTTTCACAGTCACACTGCTTCCACCCCTTGCCTCACTGCAAATCATGTTTGACTTTGAAGTGCTAATTTTGGAAGTTTAGCCAATTTTTATTTGCTGCTTTGAAATGTATCCCCTAAGCTGCTGCACCAGCAATGAAATATACAGACCTTTACAATGAGGGATAAGTGACCAAAATGAGAAGCGCCTGGTTTTCTTCCTAACATTATATAACTGTGAATAATCCCCACATAGCATTTTCTCCTGTGCCATCACTGCTTCAATTTATATTCAAAAATATTATGCAGACTTTTTACTTTTTGCTCATTCCTCAATCTCTGCCTAAAGTTGGAGCTAATTTAAGATATCAACAATACAGCGCCACAGATAAAAACCCTAAAACATTTTTCACGATTGCTGTGTTTTAAAATTTGTCAATTACAATGGCACAACTAAAAAGGGCATGTAAAACAGTAATATGAGCATATGAAGTTATCTGATTTTCTAAACTGAGTCTTATAACAAGGACATTACATCATTAGTACAGGTGAAGACAGAGTGCAGGGCTTTGTTTATATAGGAGAGTGATCCACTTTAGTAACATCCAAATCCTGATAACAAACCACAGTTTGACCAAGGCCCACGTGGACCTATAGTCAGGTGTGTCTGATCATGGATAAACACACATCTGCTTTATGTAAACATTTAACAGTAGTCTGTTGTGCTTTGTCCCTGTGTTGTACAGAAAACCCACACACTGAGAAAAAGGTCTGGGTAATATACAAAGCAGTGTGATGGGTGCAAGGCTGACCTCAATCACAATCCTTTTTTAACTGCTTTCAGAACGAACTGAAGCATTATATAGTAAAATGAGTTGATCAGATTGGTTCCTCACCAAGCAGCCCAGCTAATAACATGGAAAGTAAAGAGCTTGAGGGAGAGAAGATTTGGAATGTGGGCCCCTCCACTTTTCAGTGCTGCTCTGCTTTAACACTGTCCTGGACTTGGCAATAAATTGCTCTGGTAATCAGCTTTTTGAAAAGCTTATTTACTGCTTGTTTTGTGTTTATTGTAGTTCTCAGAATGAAATATAAAATTGGATTTTATTACATGTGCAATTTTCTCCTCTTGTTCAGAATACAGAGAGAGAGAGCAAGTGAGCACACATCACCTTGTTGAGTATGGATGATCCAGAGAGGATGTATACTGTATATTATTTTTGATGATCTCTGTCTGTCTCTGATGCAATCTCATTACACTCCTATGGATACACACTATGATATTGTGTGGAAACACTGCATGTATGAAATTTCTGCATAAAAAGCTGAGAATGCATTACATATTATATTATATATTATATATATTGTATTATATTTATTTATTATATTACATATACATATAGCATAGCATATTTTCACACTTCATGTCAACTTCCTTAGGTTGTAAACATGTAAATAAAGTGACTAAAGTGTGTATTGAGCTCAGGGCCTAGCCAAAATTTATGTGACCCACACTCACTACTGTACCTGAATGCATCCTACTGACAGACAGTGCTCTGATGCTGCTGCTGCTCTGCTAACATGCTGCTTGCATATGTTATTCCTCCTGTGAACACACTGTGTCACAATCTGCAGATGTGCTATGTCCTTTAAATCTGGTCTATAAAAAGTAGCCCAAAAACCCTCAAAAATCAATGTGAAATTTTTAATTTATAGGCTCATTCAAGTTGCTTTTATTTCATCCCAGCAGCTCATAATGTGACTTAGAAGTGTGTATGGCCACTGAGTGCATGTATCCACTCCTAACAGTGTGTGGGCTGCTCCTAATGAGTCGTTGTATGGTGTACTGGGGGATCACCCCCCAGTGTCATATTCCATGGATTTGGTTCCTGTGTTGTGTCTTTTATTTTGAAAGACTTCCTGTTTATGATTGTCCTGAGTTCTAAACTTTAGTCTCATTAACAAGAAATAAAGTCACTTGTGTCTTGTTAAGCCCACTATTTGAGCTTTCTTCTCAGGTCAGCCGGTGCCAGATTATTACAAACAGTAACAAGAGTAATCCAGCCTTTTTCTCTGCACCAGTGATTGGTGTTCTCTGACCTGTTTCTGCCTCGGACTAACCTGTTGCCTGATCCCTGAACCAGTAAGCCTCCTGAACTCTATGTACGTCCCATTAGTATTCCGGTTCTTGTACTGTGGATTTTGGATTTTGGATTCTGTCTTTTGGATTCAAACTTCTGCCTGATTTGGAAAAGGATCCTTCCATCCTTCTTGTGTTCATCAGTTACAGTCAGAGATAGTGAATCTGTAGTTTCGCTACTTTTACTTTTAGACATTACCCCTGTTCTAACACATTATCTGTTGCCCAGCACTTCTGCCTATCTTCCAGTGTGCCATCTCCCTGCAGGAGGAAAGATTATGCCCTCACTTCATTAAGGAACATGTCACCCAATTCAATTCAATTCAATTCAATTTTATTTGTATAGCGCCAAATCACAATACAAATCATCTCAAGGCACTTTACAAAAACTAAAACTAAAAACCCAACAATT
The DNA here is from genome assembly GCF_900324485.2 of Mastacembelus armatus. NCBI lineage: Eukaryota > Metazoa > Chordata > Actinopteri > Synbranchiformes > Mastacembelidae > Mastacembelus > Mastacembelus armatus. The sequence goes on along the minus strand of NC_046635.1, from coordinate 9,954,699 downwards.
CCCTTATGAGCAAGCACTTGGCGACAGTGGAGAGGAAAAAACTCCCTTTAACGGAAGAAAAAAACCTCCAGCAGAACCGGGCTCAGTTTGGGCGGCCATCTGCCTCGACCGGTTGGGGTGAGTGGATAGAGCAGAGAGAAAAGAACAGCAACAATAAACAACAAATAGACACTGCAAGTTGGTGGGGCCAGTAACTGCACATCAGCGATAAACAGCTCCAGGACCAGGGACACCTGCAGAAGGTACAGAGAGAGAGAGAGAGAGAGAGAGGGAGGGAGAGAGCACAAACTAGGGGAGAGAGAGAGCACAAGGTTAGTAACATTCAATGGTGGAATATACATGAGGTCGGAGAGAAGGGGGAGGGGGGGGCGGGTAGGGTAGGGGAGCTCAGTGCACCAATGGTCCTTGGGCAGTCTAGGCCTATAGCAGCATAACTAACTAAGGGATGGTTCAGGGTTGCCTGAAGCCAGCCCTAACTATATGCTTTGTCAAAGAGGAAGGTTTTAAGTCTAGCCTTAAAAGTACAGAGAGTGTCTGCCTCCTGAACCCAGGCTGAGAGCTGGTTCCACAGGAGAGGAGCTTGATAGCTAAAGGCTCTGCCTCCCATTCTGCTTTTGAGAACTCTGGGAACCACAAGTAGGCCTGCACTCTGAGAGCGAAGTGGTCTATTGGGATAATATGGTACTATGAGGTCTTTAAGGTATGAAGGAGCTTGATTATGAAGGGATTTGTATGTGAGAAGAAGGATTTTAAATTCTATTCTATATTTTACAGGGAGCCAATGAAGAGAAGCCAATATAGGAGAAATATGATCTCTCCTGCTAGTTCCTGTCAGGACTCTGGCTGCGGCATTCTGGATTAATTGGAGGCTTTTTATTAAGATATTAGGACATCCAGATAGTAATGAGTTACAGTAATCTAGCCTTGAGGAAACAAACGCATGGACTAGTTTTTCTGCATCATTTTGAGACAGGATGTTCCTAATTTTGGAAATGTTGCGCAGGTGAAAGAATGCAGTTCTAGAAATTTGTTTTATGTGTGAGTTAAAGGACATGTCCTGGTCAAAAATAACTCCAAGGTTTTTTACAGTAGTGCTGGAGGCCAGGGCTATGCCATCTAGAGTAGCTATAATTTTAGAAAAGTTATTTCTGAGATTTTTAGGCCCAAATATAATGACTTCTGTTTTCTCCGAGTTTAAAAGTAAAAAGTTACTGGTCATCCAAGCCTTTATGTCAGTTAGACAGGCTTGAAGTCTGGTTAACTGGTTTGTGTTAACAGGTTTAATAGATTGATATAACTGAGTGTCATCCGCATAGCAGTGGTAATTAATAGAGTGCTTCCTAATGATATATCCTAAAGGAAGCATGTACAGGGTGAACAGAATCGGTCCTAGCACAGAACCTTGTGGAACTCCATAACTAACTTTTGTTCGTGTGGAAGGTTCATCATGGACATGAACAAACTGGAATCTGTCCGATAAATAGGATTGGAACCACTTTAACGCTGTTCCTCTGATACCAATCACATGCTCCAGTCTCTGTAATAAGATGTTGTGGTCAATGGTGTCGAATGCTGCACTAAGGTCTAGGAGGACAAGTATCGAAACAAGTCCATTATCTGAGGCTAAGAGAAGATCGTTGGTAACTTTCAACAGTGCTGTTTCTGTACTATGATGTGCTCTAAATCCTGATTGGAAATCTTCAAATAGTTCATTCCTGTGTAAGTGGTCTGATAGCTGCTTAGCAACAGCTTTTTCTAGGATTTTAGAAATAAATGGCAGGTTGGATATTGGTCTATAATTAGCCAAGACACCTGGATCAAGACTAGGCTTTTTGAGTAAAGGTTTGATTACTGCAGTCTTAAAGGCCTGTGGTACGTAGCCTGATACTAGAGATAAATTTACCAAGTCCAATAAAGATGAGTTCATTAATGGCAGGGTGCCTTTAAGCAGTCTAGTCGGGATGGGGTCCAAGAGACACGTTGATGATTTCGATGAAGCAACTACTGATGTAAATTCAGAGAGATCTATAGGAGAGAAGCAGTCTAAACATAACTGAGGTCCTACAGATGATTCAAGAGCTACTGTAGTAAAAGATTCATTTATTGCAGGTATAGGAAGCATCTGCTGAATTTTATCTCTAATAGTTGTGATTTTATTTGTAAAGAAACTCATAAATTCATCACTGCTGAGAGCTAAGGGAACACTGGGCTCAACGGAGCTGTGACTTTTTGTCAGCCTGGCTACAGTGCTGAAAAGAAACCTGGGATTGTTCTTATTTTCCTCTATTAGTGATGAATAGTATGCAGTTCTGGCTTTACGGAGAGCTTTTTTATATGTTAGTAGACTGTTTTTCCAGGCTAGAAAAATTTCCTCTAAGTTTGTGGAACGCCACTTCCTTTCCAGCCTTCGTGATGCCTGCTTTAAGGTACGAACATGTAAATTATACCATGGGGCTAGTCTTCTCTGAATCACTAACTTCTTTTTCAGAGGGGCTACAGAATCAAGCGTTTCACGCAGTGAGGTTACAGCGCTGTCAACAACATGATCAATTTGGTAGGGAGTAGGATTAAGGCAGCTGCCCTCCATTATGTTTATACTTGGCATAGATGTAAATAAAGATGGAATCATTTTCTTAAATTTATTAACAGCGTTGTCAGATAAACATCTGCTGTAGTGGAATTTTCTTCCAGACGCTGCATGATCCATCATTTTAAATTCGAAAGTTATTAAAGAATGATCTGACAAAACAGGATTTGGGGGGAAAATTATTAGATGTTCAATTTCGATGCCATAGGTCAGAACAAGATCAAGGGTGTGATTAAAACAGTGGGTGGGTTTATTAACGTTTTGAATGAAACCAATTGAATCTAATATAGAATTAAATGCAATGCTGAGGCTGTTATTTTCAACATCTACATGAATGTTAAAATCTCCCACTATAATGACTTTATCTGATCTAAGCACTAAATCAGACAGGAAGTCAGGGAATTCAGTTAAAAACTCTGAGTAAGGGACAGGTGGACGGTACACAATGACTAGTAGAACTGGTTTTTGTGTTTTCCAGTTTGTATGTGAGAGACTAAGAGTGAGGCTCTCAAATGAGTTATAACTGTTCTGAGGATGAAAGTTTAATAATAAGTTTGACTGGAAGATTGCAGCTACTCCTCCACCTCGACCTGTGCTTCGAGGAACATGATAATTTTTATGACTGAGGGGGGTTGATTCATTCAGACTGACATATTCATCCTGCTGTAACCAGGTTTCAGTAAGATAAAGTAGGTCAATTTGGTGATCAGTTATCAAATCATTTACTAACAGAGATTTAGAAGAAAGGGACCTAATATTTAATAATCCACATTTGACAGTTCTGTTTTTCTGTTCAATAAGAGGAGTGGTCTTAATTTTTATTAAGTTTTTATGAATAACTCCTCTTCTGTTAACTTCTGATTTGTTTGATTTATATGTTCGAGGGGCAGACACAGTCTCTATGTGGTTTGAAGGGGGCGGCGGCTCTAAGGAAACTGCAGAGAAGCGTTTTAGACTGAGTCTCTGCATCCCGGTCCCCACCCTGGATTGTCAGGCTTTAGGTCGGCTAAGAAACTCGGCCAAATTCCTAGAGATGAGAGCTGCACCATTCAAAGTGGGATGGATGCCATCTCTCGCTATCAGACCGGGTTTTCCCCAGAAAGTGGCCCAATTGTCTATGAAGCCCACATCGTTTGCTGGACACCACCTAGACAGCCAGCGACGGAACGACGACATGCGGCTAAACATGTCATCGCTGGTCAGATTGGGGAGGGGTCCAGAGAAAACTACGGTACCACCCAGTACTCAATATCCCATCAGTCTCAGTTCTCCGCATGAAACCTCTGCTTCCTGCTGAGAAGTCATCTAGCCTTGATCTATCCCGCTAACGCTTCAACACAAGAGTCTCTAACTCACCGTTTACCTGCAAGATCAAGGGATCTCATTTATGTAAGTGCATTCTACATTTGCATAGACTTATACTATGTAATCTACAAGACCAAACTTCTGAGACTGTGTTTACTCTGTTCAGGACCGTTCATGCGAGAACCACTTCCAGTTCCTGTTTTCCAGATAACTCCGGCTATGTACATTTTCATTATGACCACACTGTAGACTTGCCCAAATCTTTTTCTCAATTACAAAAACTCTTGATTAACTTGACCATTCATTTGTGTTGTTTTTGGGTCCAAATTTTTACTCAAATCCAATATCCAGATCATGGTAACAGTGAGCTCCTGGACAGCCTGTGCTAGTACTTGGTGTCGTCAGATGCACGACATAATGTCCCAAAGGTGCTCAACTGGATTTAGGTCAGGGGAATGTAAGGCCCAGTCAATGGCATCAATGTCCCCAGGTACACACTCTGGCCACATGAGGCCAGGTATTGTCCTGCACCAGGAGAAACCCAGGCCCCACTACACCAGCGTAAGGTCTGACAGTTGCTCTGAGGATTTCATCCTGGTGCCTCACAGTAGTCAGTTACTGTTGGCTATGACATGTAGGGCTATAAGGCTCTAAGCGTATGTTTCCCCAGACCATCCCTGACCCACCACCAAACCAGACATGCTAGATTATTTTACAGGCAGTATAATGTTCACTACAGCATCTCCAGACATACCTGTCACACCTGTCATATGTGCTCAGTGTGAACCTGCTATCATCTGTGAACGGAACATAATGCCAGTGCTGGACCTGGCAATTCTGGTGTACCCTGGCGAATGCCAATCAAGCTGCACAGCGCTGGGCTATGAGCACAGATTGTACGTTGCACCCTCAAGGAGTCTGTTTCTGACAGTTCGGTCAGACCTCTGGAGGTCATTTTGTACAGTACTCCTCCTGTTCCTCCTTGAACAAAGGACCTGATACAGGTCCTGCTGCTGGGTTGTTCTTCTTGTGCCTGCATGGATGGATCTGCCACCTTGGAGAAACTAGACTACCTGTGCAACTTGATTGGGCTGCAGGTACTGCCTTGTGCTACCAGTAACAAAAGGACTAGCAAAACACAAAACCGAAAAAGAATCAGTCAGCAAGGATAAGTGGAGAGCATTTGCCTGTGGCCACCACATGTGAAACCGTTCCCTTCTTGGAGGTTGTCTTGCTGTTGCCTCTCCATTACACTTGTCTTCATTTGCACCAAAGCAGGTGAAACTGATTCCCCATCACTTGTGCTTTCTAGATGGTCTAATGATTCTCTCTGAAGTTTAACTGACTTGGTGTTATACTGTGATGATTAAGTGTTTCCTTAAGTAGTTTACCTCAGTACAGAACTCAGTACAGATTCTATAATAAAAATAATAATAAAGTAATTACATTGATACAAATTCATCTATGTACTCTTCAGTCAAATTAAAATTTTATTGTGAACATTTTATTAGTTTGTATCTTAAATTGATACATAAGAGGCTTGTTGCTACATACTACACCCATTACTCAAGACATACTCTTTTTATTAATCATTATCTGTTACTGGTTTTCACTGATACACAAGTGTTTTATACCATTATGCAGATGACACTCAACTCTCTAAATCTATTGTTCAAATCACATTTCATTATTCACCCACCAAAGCAAAATTAACTTTATTTTTCTTAAATCAAAACATCCAGTATAAAATACACCAAAGCTGTTAGTGTGATTAAATCCTGTGTTCTTATGCATTCATAACAATAGAGGCAGAACAGCCTTTCCAAAAGCCTAATAATCAGAGAGGACTATTTTGTTCGAGGTAATATCATAATAAGTTGACGCTGTAGGTAGAAATTAACATTTGTTTACAGTGCTCAAAGATATATGTTGTAGGTATGTTAAAATTGCACTCTGTCTCGATAGATGCTACATCTTTTCATGATAGTAGCTAAGTTGCTACCTACCTATATGGCAATGTATATCCCACACACAGAGCTCTGATTGGTCCATCGTTTATCAAACATAATAAAACATCCATTTTGTGGCGCACGCCATATTTAATCACTCAAACCAGCATCACAAGCGACAGAGAGTTGACTTCCTAAAATTTCTGACAGTAACAATAACTGGTATGAAAAATATACAAGTAGAAAACATTAGCTCATATTCAGTCACATTTTGTCCAGTATAACTTCCAAAGCTGTTCATATTCAGCAATTATTCTTGTGGCACATATTTACAATGAAATCCAAATGAGATCTCTGTAGCACTGACATACTTTCCGCTAGCAGGTACAGGATGCCTCATATATGATTAATTAATGGCGGCAGCCTGCCATCTGTGTTTTAACTGATTAAATAGCTCACAAAGTGGGATGCACCTTTTGATGTGAACCTTTGGGGAACTGGCTCTGTCTTTGTATTTCTACCTTGATTAAGCACAATACTCCAGCACTTCCTCCAGCCTACTATTTCAAAGTCTCTTTAATTTGGGAGGAAAGGACACAAAGACATTTGGGGTGCTTTAAAATGTTGCCCATTTCCAGTAGTCAAGGGGCTGTCTCTCTCCTTCCTTCTTTTTGTGTATTTTATAAAGTGAATGTTTCACACAGGGTTGGGCTGGTGAGCAAGCATTGAGCTTTCAGATAAAAATTGATTCCAGTAAATTCTCACCTGAGATCCATCATGGTGAAAGGCTTTAAAAGGTCACACATGTAATAAGTTCCTATGGTCTCAGTCCCTCCAATAATAGGCCTTTAGTCTGCCATGGAAGGCTGGTATATAGAAATAATTGAGTAATCTGTGGACCATTCAATTCAATCGCGGGACTCAGTGACAGTGCAAGGCCTGCTGGGCTGCGAAGAGGGTGTTCTGGGGAGTCTTTCTGCTACTAGGGAAATGGTGTGTCCCCTAAAGCCATGCACCTCCATCTTTGCAACGGCACAGTGGATCACTGACATTTTTGAGGCTCTTCCAGGCCTAAACTGTATAGGACGGTGTCAGCATTTCAACTCAGAAAGAGGAAAGAATATGACATGTCGTATGCCTTAGAGCACTACATAAATGAAAAGCTCTCTTGATATCCCAAATTAACATGATCCAAATCCATTTTACAAAAGTACTAAAGTTCATCTGATGTGCAGAGCAGCATTACTGAATGTTTTCGTATTTGGAAGCATTTAAGAGAACAAAGTAAAAACTGTTTAGACTGAACAACTATTGATTTTTTGGACTGAACTGACTGGCTGGATTGTTGCAAGGAGATTTTACCTGCCATACCAAGCTATTTAACAAGCATTAGTTCCATGAGTTGTTTAGAAAAGCAGTCCCTGGCAGACTGGTGACTCTAAATTGCCCATAGTAGTGAATGTGAGTGTGCGAGGTTGTTTGTCTCTATGTGGCCTTGTGATGGACTGGTAACCTGTCCAGGGTGTACCTCTGCCTTTCACCCAAAGACAGCTGGGATAGGCTCCAGCAGATCCTCATGACCCTGATTAGTAATAAGCAGGTATAGTTGATGGATGGATGTAAAACATTTCTACTTCTTGCTTACATACTTGAACCTGAGGCTAAAGCTGTATGTCACAGTCAAAAAGTCTGCATGCTCAGGAGTGATGATCTATTGGAGACATAGAAATTTAAAAAAAAGAAAAGACAATAAAAAAAAAAAAAAACACGGGTTGCAATTCAGTTAGTTCACAAGTTTGATAGGAAAAACATTTTTCCAATAGCCCTCTTTGGCTTACCATACTGTACATACTTGAACAAGCTAGACAGAGGTTAGAGTTATGCTTCATTGTTTGTAAAAGTCATTTTAAACTAACATGAGAAAAGACTCTTAGCATTAGGACTAAGCAAAAAATATGACTTATCTAATAAGATAGATTCACATGGCATCCAGAACCAGTTTTCATAGTAGGCTACACACTACATTTCCCTTCAAATGAACATAGTATAAAATGCTACGTTATATGCAAATGTGTACCTGGTCAGTAGTTATTTGTTAAGATTCTACTATAATTACCATGTTAGTTATGCCGGACATGCTAATTTTTGCAGCACAAATTGAAGCAGACAAACACACTGTTTATTCCGTCCCTTACACTTTTATTCTTCTCTATTTTGAGTTTTAGAAACAAAGACCCCACATGTACAAACAATAACTTTTAACATCCAAAGTTGTCTTGTTTGACTTTTTATTGTTTTTAATGCTTTTCTTTGCCTCTGTTGTGTACATTGACTTATCAATAATTGTGTTTAAAATGCACTACATAAAGGAAGCTGCCTTGCCTTGCCTAGAGTACTAATCTCATTATTTTAACATCTTCAGAAATAACAAATGGATGGATGGAGCATGACAAATTTCATTGAAATATGCGCAACTGTGCAACTTTCACATGAATGAATTAGGTGCTGTCTTGTGATCTGATATCCATTTCTGCTAAATATAGCTATAATTGCGCCCCAAAGAAGTCTGTGTATTACTGTATGCTCACATTTATTCAGTGAAAATGCTGAAAGGCTTAGTTAAACATAAGAAGTAATCCTTATGAATTAAAAAAAAAAAGTAAGTAATTGACTATGAAGCGATGTCAGATATCTCAGCTGCTTCTTATACTGTTTGGCATTTGAATAATCTTTTCATATTGCAATTCAATATGAATCTTCTTCCACTTTCAGCCTTTGAGTGAACCACATCACTCATCACTCAATCTCTTTATCTGGCTTACCACATTGCATCTCTTTCTCTCTGTCTTTATACGGCACCAATGTATCTGAATCTGGAAGAAAAAGGAAACAGACCTTCTGTCTTGTCTTATATTGTAAAGTCTATTATATGTGATGGATGTCCTGTAATTGACTTTAGAAACATCATTTGTTGACTATATGAAGTTGCTAATGGAGCGATTTTTAATTACCACATAACTGACAGTATCCAGTATAAGATGGACCTCTGTCTTAAAAAGTCTGCAAACTGCAACAGCATTTCCATGCAAGTCACAGATGTCACAATAGTTTTTAAATTTTATTTTCAGCAAAAAACTGTTCCCACCCATCAAAGACGCATTCTCCACACATACACACGCACAACATGACATATTTAGAAATATGACTTAAACCAGAACAGATGGCCCTTAAAAGTAAAACACAGTAATTCAATCTGGCTAATGGGAGGAAAGCCACAAACTGCTCCATTCTCATTTCTTTGACTGAGAAACTGAATTGCTTCTCCAGCTTTGATGCTCAACCCTTCTATCATAGTGTGTTTCTGTGTTTCCCATGCATATTATAAGACATTTAAAAGGAAAACAGTGTATATTTACTAGACATGCCTCACCATATGCACAGACAGGCACTATTAGTACCTAGACACGGGGGGAAATGTATTGTAAATGATTGTTACAAAAGATTACCCTCTTCAAGAACCATCAAGCTATTTCAGAACTGCATTTGACGCCTTAAAGCACTGTGCAAAGAAGGCTCTTTCACCATCACACATTCACGCTGACATGCAGTTTGCAAAACAATTACCATGAACTGTTGTTTGATCTTTGTCCTGACTTTGGTTCTTTACAAGAGTACTAGCCACGCGGGCAATAATGGCTTCTATCTAGGGATGTCAGTAATAGGCAGACTGAATGCATATTCCCTAAACATTTCCCAAACTGTAAAAAAGGAGTTCCTTTCACCACTAAAATGATGAAGTTAAAATGATAATGAACTGCTACTGGAGAGTTGTGGCTGCATATGTTTTTGCACTTATTGTACACAATGCTGACTAACTTTGAAATATATAATCTTAAATGTATTATAAGTGTTCCAAAACATTCATTAGTTTTGGTTTAGAATAGGGTTCAAAAGAGCCAACTTAATCGGCAATGTAGCATCCAACTGCAGGACACAAAAGTCTTTCTCAGTCTGTGAGGTGGAGTGTTTATGAAAAAAATCTCCGGTTACAGAGGGGCTCTATTCCCACATGAGATTTGCCTAATTGCCCAGTGAGTCTCAATGTAGATTTCAACTTTACAAATAGATCAACTCTACAGTCTGCACAGAAATGATGATGACTAAAATAGCTGATTTGATGGGAAACACATCTGTGTCGATTAAGGATAAGTAATGTGTGTGAATGGGGTGGGTATTGAATCTGGAATTCCCAACAAGCAGAAAATTGGTTTCTGTATAGCAGCAATATAGCTTGGACACTTCTAGTCTAGAAATATATTAACCTGCTGGGCCATACGCGCAAACTTTCCAACCTTATTGTTGACAGGTTTTATGAGCCTAATGCACTTTGTGATGTATAGCATAATAACCCATTCTATGACTGTAGGGTCTTACTCTTAATATCGACTGTGGAGTGGATCAGGCAAAATTATTGTAATGAGACAAAATTTCCATACAACAGCAAAATGAGTTCATTACTCTAAGTTATATTGGTGAAGTGACCAAAAGAAATTGATGGTTTTATTAAGCTGGAATTGAATTTCAGCCATAAACAGAATTAGGCAAACATGCAGACAGCAAAATGTAATAATAATTACATTAGTGTTATCGAAAAGGTTATCAGAGTGGTCCATGCTGCTTCTTATTCATTGTTTCCAAACAGAGGTACTGCTTTCAGCCTTAGGATAGCTCTAATTTCCTGGCCCTAGCATGCTGATTGAAATTTGTATAACTGCCTGTCAAACCTGATCATATCCCTGAACACAGCTGTAAAAACACAGATGGAAATCTACAAATCAACTGGCCAAGACTTCTCTGTGTTTAAGCATAACGTGGGACACGTGATCCAACATTGGGTTGATGAGTGTAGCAGCAACCGGAGCACTTCACACGTCCCTTTGCCCACACTTTGCTCTTCCGTCACGTGCAGGACTTCCAGAGCATTAGTCCATCCTGCACACCCTGTGTCGGCCCGGGGCGTCTGCTAATTTGATCACTTCTGTACACAGCCATAGGGAGGGGCTTACAAGCAGTCATTCTTCTCAAGATCTGGGATTACTTTATATTTAAAGCATTTGAGATAATTTGTGCATGATAGTGGAGTATACAAAACTGATCTTGGCATAGAATAATTACAGTGTTTGAACTTAATACAGCATGGACACGGAATTTCAACTACAATCACAAAGTTAAGAGCAGAATCTGAATTCGGTGGATCTTAACACTGTCATCCATATCTTATATATCCATTAAACAAACTATCAGTTGTCATTCTCTCAAAAGTTACCATTTCTTTCAGTAGCTGGCTGTACTTGCCAGCTGTCCACTGAGGATAGCTTTAGTGCAGCCTCTACATCAGCTGATTATGCTATCTATCAAGCCCAGCTGTTACTGCCCATTTAAACCTTTGTCAAGTCCTCCATGCAGTGCAGCCTGCAGTAAAGCAAGTAATTGCACTTTTGTAATTCAACACCTGAACATCAATTGCCCGGTATATTTCTAAGATAGATAAGCAAGCTGGTGTATTTAAAGAGTAATATTTTATGGGCCTTGTATTGCGTTGATGGAGGCATAGGGAGTAGTCCTGATGACAAATACTCTGGGATCGAAAAGAACATTGTTTTGTTTTTGTTGTAGCTACAGCACGCTAAAAGAAGGAAAAACAGATGCCAACTGCTTTTTTCTTGTTGCCAAGACACAAACAGGATGCTGGCAGCTACAAAGATTCAATTATAAAAAGTACAGAAAATAATTAGAAAAAATAATGGCACTTGAAAAAAAATTGCCCCTCCAGAAATTGCGCATAACAATAAATCCGTTAATTAGCTCATTAATATTCAATTGGGGTCAGTGGACTTAATGGAACCTTTTTCATGGGCCAAGGAAATGTTTAACACTCAGTTTTTCCTCTGCCTCTTCTCATTATCAACTATGCACAGGCAGGCCTTATCAGTCCTCCAGATGGTGAGGAACAATGCAGCACCATTATCGTCTTACAGCAGCGTGTGTGCCTTGTAACTGGTGTGTGCCTGGGACAGTGAAGTATAGATACTGAGGCATTTAGTGTAATTGATATGTGGTATATATCGTATTGTTTAGGCCTGTTTGTTTGCTCTGCTGGTATTCAAGGCGAGAGGAGAGGCGAAGATTGATTTTCACCGCAGCCATTCCCGCTCTCACCACAGGTCACAGATAACTTGTCAACGCAGGTTTTTGGACTGGTGTAAAATGCATCAAGGCTAAACTCTCTCGGGCATAGTGGAGGATAGGGAGTTTCATCTGTGCAAACACAAACCGTGTCGTTGCCGTTACCTTGTGCATGAGACAGATGTTTTATTCAACAAGTACATGGGATGGAGAGATGTCCAAGCAAAGCCTTTTTGGATCTCTGCTCTGTTAGGTTCCCATTGTAAATTATTTGTCAGCTTTGCAAAAAAACAAAAAACAAAAATGATTTACTGCATAGATAACAATAAGTATGAGATTATTTTTTAACTGTAGAAAGTATTTTCATTACAATTCTTTAAAAACAAATTTAAGGATTCTTATCTATGTGTTTAAAAGCTATACGAGCCAATATACTGTTTCAGAACTGTCAAATGTTCCCCAGGATTGGTATCAACCTCAAAAATCTAGACTATATTGAAAACTACTGTTATAGGCTGATGTGCTATTTGATAATGTACTCTAAGTATATGCCAAATCCTAACATACGGTCTTCATGATTGCATTTCATTTTTTAAAGCCATGCATCTTATAGCCAGTCAATCTTATGCTTCTTACGTCATTAAAACCACCTTTTCTGGTGGCACAGAGAATCTGTACACTTGCTATGTCTGCCTGTGCAGTCTCTCTTTATGAGCTTCTCAAAGATTCAGATTACTCGAAGCTATTTTCACCAACATTCAGCATCAGCCTATCATCAGAAAGCAGACCAAGACAGAACCGCTCATGCATACACAATTGGCCAGGAAATGACTTTGTCAAAGTCTATGGTAAAGCCAAGTTTAATTAATGTAGGTATGATGAAAGCTAAGTTGTCACTATGGGGCATTTCAAACCTATGACATTTACATTGCCTTTGTTGGGATCTCTCCAAGAAATGAGGAACACACATATGCTAGCAAGAATTATACTAGCAAGGATTTTACAGTTCTGTGATTTTCTGAGCATAGTAAATAATGCAATCTGTTAAGAAATCTTCATTCACTGACAGTCAAAAGGGAAATCGCTGCTACTTGTTACAAATGTTCACTGCATTTATTTTTTATCAGCATTTTCCATAACACTGTAGATTAATGTCCTTCAGTTTGGAAGACGAACCGTGACATTGTCATTTTCCATTAACCTGCTCCACCTCTTGTATCCATCATTATATCTACAATAGTTAAATGTCAACCTTTCTAAAAAAAAAAGAAAAAACCCAACATTTTCAGTCTCATCCAGGGTTATATCTGCCTTTAAAAAAAATAAGGAAAAACATAAAAGCACAGTTTGTTTTTCTGTCTGAAGTAAGCAAGTGGATTTTTAAATAGATAAAGGTTGTTGCGTTTGTTCTTAACATGTCAGTTTATTGACACCGGTCTAAACTCAAAGAGAGATTATTAAAAATGATATATTATCACTTGAAAAAGATTTTTGTATCAATTCAGTGGTGCAGAAAAACACAGGGATGGACTGGATGACTTAAAGGAGATTTCACACATCTTCTTGACAACTAAGTGAAACTAAAGAAGGTACAAACAAGGATTTTACAAGAAAAAAAAACCATTTCTAAACAAACAGCTGACAATGGCTTTCAGTTGTCAGAGCTAACAGAGCATAATGGCTGGGATTGAATGTGCTGAATGCGCTACAGCTATCCCACAAATAGAGGTGATTCTAAATCATGTGCTTAAAGGTTGCAGCTTGAGAGCCCAGGTGTCATGGATAATTCCTACTCAGATATCTATAGCCCTCACTCTCTCTCCTAGCTTAACTTCACTTCTGTCAAACAGGCAAGCTGCCATCCTATTGATCCCCCCTCCCCCCCACCCCTTCCCAGCCTCCAAATGCCCACCCCCCTCCTCAGGCTCAGGAGTAAGGGCAGCCACTAAACCTGTGGGCAAAGGGAAAGAGGACACTCCCCACTGAGTGCAATTGGGATTTGAGAAAGTTAAACACTTCTCAAGCACAAAATTCCAGCCTGGGCAGCAGAGAGGGGATTCTGTCCTCAGGCCTCCTCACACACACCTGATCAGAAGGTCAGTCCCATCATCATCGTCCTTCTTGCCCGTCTTGCACTCTTACCGCCTTTCTCCCTCTCTTGAAGGGCTCAGCTTCCTCATTTATCTCAAACACTGTTGTCAACAGCTTTTGCTGCTGTTCTTTACGCTAAAATGATACATGGTTCATGGTTTGAGTATGACACTCTGTCGGGGTGAAGGGGAAAGGTGCAAAGGCAATAAAAGTTAGAGAGTGAATTAGGTCTCCATCGTGGACAATGCAAAACTACGAATAATAACACAATTCACATAAAGCACTGACCATAAAGCACTGAAACGGGAAAACAAAGTTTAAAACTGGTCATTAAAATAGCCTCCATTGGCCCTTTAGTTTTACAGAAGGTATCAGGCTTATCATCCATATATCCATCCACCCATCATCTACTGCTTATCCTGGAACATACAGGATTGGGGCCACTGGATGAGAGGCTTGGTACACCCTGGACAGATCACCAGTGGCACACTGGCATATCATCTAAGCACACAAATATACAAAATGGAACCCAATAAAATAAATATGCAACAAAAACATATGCTGCACACAAATTAACATGCTCTTTTATCATTAAATGCAACCTTAATATACAGTAAAGAGCTTGTAGTAGGATACAAATCCTCAGATCTCAGTTAAATACCACAAATTTTCACATTGCAAAAAAAAACTAAAGGAACTCCTTATGACTATTAACTTACAAGCCAATACAAGCCAATTAAGGACAGTACAGCCTGTGTACTGTGTGTTTTGTGTCAATGTGTGACAATTCTCATATAAAATCCTTGGTTGCATTTACACAACAGAAACTGTAGCACAGTGGCACACAACTCTACATGCTTGTAGAATTACTACTGGCTTGTAACTGTAATCTTTAACAGGACAAAAAGACAGTGCAAGACAGAATAAAACATGCAGAACCAGACACAGGAGGTCTTAAAAAAAAAATCAACAAAGCTGCACATTTTATACATAAAGGTAAATTGTTATGATAGCAGATCAAAATGAATCATAATCCATGAAATGTCAGTTTACATTTTAGATCTATATGGCCTCTACTTTATAATACCCTAGATTTAATTTCTTCACATTATGTTCTAAATGTGTAAATAATGTCAATGTTAAGAACTTTCATGGCTAAGCGCATAGTGAAAATGTATCAATACTGATGAATAGTATGTAACAGATGGTGCATAACAAGTTAAACTGAAATGAACAGGGCACAACACAAAGGACAGAGGGCAGGTAAGGACACAGTAACCATTTAATCCTACAAGACTTCCATTGTATAGGATAAGACACTAAAATTCACAGGACAAAGAACAGGACAGCACACCGATTGGCCTGCACATCTACAGGGTACGGAGAAAAGTCTATCCAAATGTACTTTCCTCGTATTCTTGTTCTGTCTGTTAAACAGATGAGACCAGACAGTCTCCATGGATGTATACATTACAGTTGTGGTTGGGTCCACAAAAATATTTCTGAACTTACAGTGTTTTTTAGGCTGACATCCATGTTACCCCACTGCTCCTTATATATTCAGACCTGTGGGTTTCCTGTAACACAACCTGCAAAAGTAAAAGAGGGCTATTTAAGGCCATATCACCACTACAAAAAGACCTGCATGTTTACAAGAACAAGACAAGCACATTACGCTTAAACAATGCAGCACTGCCTCCAATCCTGTGCTCCCTTTCACTCACTACATCCCACCCCCTCGGGGTTAGCAGACCTTCCTTCATGTTCAAAGATTATCTGTTAATCCAAAATGTGCAGGAGCATGAGACGACAGGAAAGGGACCAATACTCTGAGGGGAGAGGGGGATGCATGGCTTTATTTGTTTGTTGGCTTTCATATTAATCCATTGGAACACACTGCATTTTCCCCCTCTTTGCTGGGCATGTGTAAATATTTTAGAGCCATTAAATGGAAGATGAAATTTTCAATGGATAGCATGTAAAAGTATTAATTGTAAAGACCATTATTTGGTGTCCATGAGGCTGAATCAGCTTAGCCACTCCATTCCCCCATTTGCATACAAAATGCTTTATTTTGGCAATCAATGAAAGTGCTCCACTGTATGTGTGGCTTATCACATGCTTGCAGGAAATGGATTCCTTAGCCATCTCGTTAAATTCTGTTGATGCAGAACAATTTGAAACATGGCACAGGCAGCAATGACATTTAAAGATGCCTCGGCTTAATTATATTTTGCAAACATTTGGGCTGTTTGTCCTCGGGGATGAAGTGCCTCCACTACAAAGTTAACTTGTTAATAATTCAAAATGAATCTCTCTTTTTGTTGAGCACCAATCATTATCTCCTATTAGTGCTGGTTAAGGGCATTCAAGGTGCCTCAAACACACATGGGAGGCAAGCTGCTATTTAATACTTAAAATGAAGCACACATGCAGCACAATGAACTTTGTAAATTTCAACAGAAAAAAATCAGCCACTAAACGTCCTGGAAATTAACCGTTAATACAGGGCAGAGATGCTGAAATACACAAAAATAACCAATTGAACAACGAATACTTTAAAAGTAATACTGTACATACATACACCCCTATATAGATATAGCCGTCTTAAATTGCTGGTTGATATATGGTGCGACTTTGGCCGATTCATGGTAGGTCCCCACCGAATCCACCCTCTGTACATAACAGGAATGTGAAAAACCCCACGCTATGATGATGTAGTGAATGCGGTGCCACCTTGTTCGCCCGTAAGCATCATGTGTGGAAGCCTGCTGCAGTGCTGTGTGTATCCACCAGGAGGAGCAGTGATTTGTTTCAGTTTACAGGAGAGGCAGACCGATGATTCGAGCTTTCCAACAAGTCCCAGAACAAGGACTGTATATTATGATGGACATCACTGCATTTACTAAGGAAGCCACTATAAGCCCTCTGGTGACTGGCTGCAGTCTCAGTCATGTCAGTGTTTAGGTCATGAGCCAAACCAAAAAATTCAAAATACAAATCAAATGCATTTTTCCTTAAAGATGATTTTTGGCATTTTAAGTAAATATTATCAGAGTGATTTGTGTATAAGTGGTAATTTTTCTGAATTTATTTTTAATAATGTTATACAGGTATACTTTGGATGATTGACACAGATTGACACAGTACACAAAATCTGCTTGCAAAATGGGTCACAAAAACAAGATGATGTCACTATATTTGTGTGTTCACTTTTCAATAGTGGCAGGAAGTGATGAAAACATCATCCATCTTTATAGAAACAGAACATTTGACTGATTCACATTTCAATGCCAGTACTGGCACAAAAAGACACATTACTTGACTGAGATGCATCTGAAATGTTTTTTTACATAAGGAAAGACATAACCCAAATACATATAGGTGATGTTAAATTTAGGAGAAGGGCTGAATCATTAAGAGTTCATATTACATAGTCTTTCACAAAGCATATACATTTTCTCCACCTCAACACATCCAAAAACTAGGTAATTTTTTTAATGGAATCTGGGGCTAGTGGGCAAAAGATACATTCACATGTGTCTTGTCTTTTGTCTTGGGAAGGTTATATTTTGGATGTATATAGGAGTTAAATTAGATCTTGAAATATCCTCTTTTTGGTCACATTGACCATGAATATAGGCTCCTGTTGTTTTTTATTACTTGGGCTCAATACCTGATTGTCCAAACTGAGAAAGGGGCTGTGTGCAATTTAAGCATGTGGCCAAGCAGCAGCAACTCAATAATAATAATAATCTTCTGATGTGGCACTGTGAACCTATAGTAACCTTATTTAAATATATGCTTTTCTGCACATCCATCCTTGTTGCTGAATGAAAGTAAGATGTTTTTAAAAAAAGCATTCCTTTGTAAAAAGTTGTTCATTTTAAGTCATTTATGTTTACACCTCTATTTGCCTGCCCAATGACACACACACACACACCTCCAGGTGAGCAAGAGAGAGGGGCCATACATATGGACAGAAGCTGAAACAACTTAATTTAATTTGATCAAACGTCTGTCACCCTTGAATTCTGCATCGACGAAAAAGTAAAAATGCCCATGTTCATAATAAACTACAAATGAAGGCAGGAAAAAAGTGAAAATGCCGCCCAAAAGAAAGAGCTATACTGCAAATGTCAGACTATAGGAAAAGTATGCAGCTGAAACAAAGTTTGGAGTGAGTGTCGGCATTCGGGCAACCTGAGAGAGGACATGGACATGCTGCTTCATCCTTCCCCACCCCAATGTTGACGCAGTTGCAACTTATATTCCAGAAAATACGGTAAAAATATAAATGAAATACATATACTGTTACTAGCAGGAACCAAAGGAGAGATGAATAATAGATCTCCAGGTTAAATTTGAAGGTAAAATCTGTGTTTATGCTGTTAAAATTATTCAAATGATAAATATGCAATGCTTGCAGCTCATCTAGCTACATTCCAGCAACTGCTCTGAGTCGGGAACATATTGTATAAACTATGACCTAAACAAAGATATATAACTAACTCTGCAGTATGAATTCAGTACTTTGGGCAATCGCACGCTGGTTTATGTGTGGATTCATTTTTGCAAACAAAACACCACCTAATGGTGACTCTATGCAAATGAATGGATGTTGCTTGAATGGGCATTTGAATGGGCATGCCTTATTAGGCAACAAGAGAAGGGTTGATGGAAGTCGGCCGAGAAATGGTTGCCAGCCAGATGGCCTTCAGCAGAGAGCAGCAGTTCTGAGCATGGGATTTTTCACAATTTTGTGGCATCTTATGGAACAAATTAATTGATTAATTGAGAAAAGCATGTTAATCATAAATCATTACATTATACTAATAATGACAAAAGGTTTTTCTTAATCAATATGAATAGATTATTCAATATGTGTTTATGGGCTAAAATTATCTCCAAATAAAGATATAAGGTTAATTTTGATTTAAATATTTATTTTGTATGGTTAGTGGATAGTGCTATTAGCTGTTTTTAGTGGAATATATTGTATATTCTTGTCGTATACATCTATGTTTTGCAGTGCATGCTACTCTGCTTCTTGTCGGACTTTAAATACCTGAAATATCTCCAGGTCCTCAGACCCTTCCTCTCAACAATGCTCTCATCTTTTGAGCCTTGGGCTGTGTCTGTTTGGGTGTTCTCATCATTAACACTGACAGTGGACTTGTCATCAACATTTTCTGTTCTGTTCATCTCTTTAATCAGGTCCCACTCCTGCCTGATGTACTGGCTTACACAGCGACAGCAGCCCAAACATTAGCATGTGAGCTGCTGCTGGCTGCTCCTCCACGCTCTGTGCTCTGTGCGTCAACCTAACTGACGTGCTCTAACTCTCTTCAGCTACATGATTGGTTCAGCGCAGCACTATTTTCATTATCATTGGCTGTTCCTGCTTTCTGTCAAAACAATGATGGACTGAGATGTTAGAACAAAGTGGGTGATAACCGTAAACACATGCAAAACTTGTGCCTAGCTACTCAGTCTTATATTTCTGTTGTGTGATTGGCTGCGAAGACCTGTCCATATCAAATAAAATGTGGCCAACTGTTATTGAGATTAACCAACATAAAATTCGATATGCCCTACCTACACACATACAAAATCATATTTTTGAATACATACTGTAAGTATGTGTGTTCATGAAGAAGAGCTCCCCACAGCAAGAACTGTGCACATTTCTTAATGATATTCTGTACAGGCAACGTAAATGTAAATTGCATCCATTGGGCTCTCCTTCTGACACTAATAAAGTATGCAGACTAAAAGATGGACAAAGGTCTGGCCTATATAGTAAAGCCTGTTTTGACTCCATTAATCCACCTCATTCACTTTCACAACTTTCTTTATTCTATGCATACACAAGATTCAAATTTGTGACAGCGTGTCCTTCATGACAGCCAAAGCCAGGGGCATCCCCATACATATCAGAAAAAAAGAGGAAAAAATTTAAACCTTTTCAAAATATGTACTGTAGGAGTGCATTGATTTAATATACTGCCATAAGCCCTTACACTCGACATGCAATTTGGAAATAAATTGACTGATTTAGATAGAGGCACAAGGAGGAGTGGAAAAAACCTGATGTAAACCTGCTCCGCTACCACTGAGTAAGGTGACATTGCGCAACAAATCACTTGCATGAATAGAAAAAGAAAACGATTTCTATTTCTAAAAAGTAATTTTGTTTGGGGAAGGTGTGTTGATTGCCATGTATGTGAATCTATTCCTCACTCGACTCGAGGAGCATGAACATTTTATAAAAGCCAATGTTATATTTTGCTGTTAGCATAATAATCAGAAAGGCCAGACTTTCATCCAAAGAATAACAGAATCTCATTTATTCCAAGTACATAATAGAAGGCCAACAGCCTATCTCTCCAATGCTTTTCACACTGCTGTGCAGGAGCAGAAATAGTTGACTTTTGCATCAGCAGAGTCCATTGTGTTTTAATTGAACCCAATGAAGAATAATTAAGTAATTAAAGGCTTGATAAGAGAGAGACACAGTAAACAGATAAAAAGCAAGTGCTGGTATTAACAATATGGTACAGTGCTATGTGAATTGGACATACCTCCATTACAGCTAAAAGAATACAAAGCTTCAAAAGCACCATCAGAAATGGGTCAACAATCTGTATGTCATTTCTTAAAAGTGCTTGTGGCTGTGAATATGCATGTGGTCAGATTCAAAATTTAATACTTCCCAGCTGGATTTTGGGAATGGGAGTGCACTGTGATATTTTCACCACTCTGACATTAGCTGGTTTTATTTTTTGAGTAATTGCACAGCTTGATGTGTACTCAGGGGTTTCCATGAGAACGATGGAAGTCTTATTTCAACAAAGCTGCAATTATGGGAAATATGGAAATACATTTTGAGCCAGTTCACAGTTGAGTTGACTGGAATAATAGGAGTAGAAAACAGAAACAGGGAGTAGGGGTGAAAATGGCAATTCAAAACTCAACTGTTGTTAAAATACCAGCCCATTATGAATAAGAATCCTTACAACTAAAATCTCTAATATCCTCTACATGTGTCAAATACTACAACACATCCAAATTACTTTGAAGGAGTTTGTGTTGCCAAAATTTTCCAAAACTTGGTATCTGCTTTATTCAACATACAGCAGCCATAATCTCTGTTGGCATCATATGCTGGTTGGCCGTGATAATCTATAATCCATTCATCCAGAGAGGGTACACAAATGCATATTTGTTTCCTAGGATTAAAAGCTTATAGAGGGTGTATGGCATGGCCAATGATGTTCATCCATGCCAGCTATGACAGATTTTTCAGCAGTATTGTGAATCCAGTATTTATTATTTTTTTTAGTCTCAAGGCCCAAAATACAGACTTACATTAAGTCTGTACTTTTAGGATTTGAACATTAAAAATAACTATTCTAATATATCTTTTAATGATGCTTGTACAAATTGATGATAATAATAATAATAGTGATGATGATGACTTTATACCTTTATTTGCCAGCCTGTCTTGCTGTCAGCAAACCAAACTGTCACACAAAGGTCACTTGTTTATAGTTCAAGACTGAAAAGGTCTGAAATGAAACCTTACACTGCTAAAGAAATAAGATGTCAGTCAAAAAGAAAAATCTTCCTGAAAAACACAAATTACAGTTTCAACACTAACAAATGAAAAAAAATCTCACCACTGTGCTGCATATATAGTGCCACAGATTGCTGTGGTTGCTGTCATACACATCGAGTTACACACACTGGGGTTTAAAGGAGGAATTAAAAACATCACATCTAAAACACACTACAAGCTTGTTCTTTCGATTGGTTGACAACTTACTAATCAACCTGGGACAATAATTTGGTGTGCCATCACATACAGTACATTCACTTTACTTAAAACCCTATGATGCCTGAAGTACTACCCAGACTAAAGATGCCTTTGAGTGGCATAAAATGGTTTGTACATATTTCGCACTACGGGTTACTATCAAGAAAGCCTTGATAATCTAGTACTGCTTACCTTAATGTCCTATACTTATAAAAGAGTGGTCTGTAAAGACACCAAGTAACTTCACTGAAATGTTGAAGTACTCAGCACTCAAACTGCCAGTATATCATTTAGTGAATTTTAAGGACAACTATAGCCTATAATGACAGACCTTTTTTGTTTGTTTGTTTAAAGCCACTGTGTCTTTGTCCTGCTGAAAGTGAAAAGAGCATGCACACACACACGCACGCATGCACACACACACACACACACACACACACACACACACACACACACACACCGCTGTTGTGATGACTCTAAACGCAGGTTCTCAGGCCACTCTGTAGATCTAAGCAATATTTGCAGATGTCTTTCTGGGCACCACAGTGAGAGTGGAGGTCGCACTTGCGCATCAACTTATCCTGCTGCTATATTATCGCTGATCAAGTTGACGTGGGGGGAAATGTCCCAGTGTTCCCAACAGTCTGCCCCCCACTGGCTCACACCACAACAGTATCCAGATTTTTTTACAAGGAAATTCACAGGAAAAAAAAAACATCCAGCTAACACCTGTTCTCTGTTCCTCACAGAATTGTGTTTTTACAGGCAACTCACCTGGATAACGTCTAGCAAAGTTCAGGTGCATGTCTGAAAGCATGTTGTTTTATTAGGATAAATGTGCCACATACTTTTTCTTTCAGTGTTAAATTCTAGTTAACAAGCGCCTTTTTTAATGTAACAAAATTAGTTTAAATGTCATCACACATATAAAAAACAGTTTGTTTGTAGCATTTGTAGCAAACTACTTGTTTAAGGTTGATATTTTAATGTTAATAAAAATGTTGAAAGCAGACTGGTTAATCTATTATATAGATAGTTCTTTGTTGCAGCCCTGTAATAATGATAATGATAAATAGCATTACTTTATGAGAAAAAATTTGTACAGACCATTTGACCAATGCTTGGTGGTTGCTTTACATGTCCTTCGAGATCACACCTGTGAGTAAAATTCTATTTAACAAGTTTCACACTTAAAATTGTCTTGGTGGCCTGTCCTGTCAAGCTATGCTGAACTTGTTAAACATGAAGAGCTGTTAAAGAATTGTATCTGTACTCAGAATTGAAGACAGTACACAGAAGGGACTACCATTTATATGGATAGTAACCACCACCACCATCTCAATGGTGGAAAACTATGTCCAAAGACATAGAAGTGTGTTAGGAAAGAAGTGTACTGAAAACAGGGACTGCCAATTGCAACCAGAATTTCAAGCCCAACTAAGAATTAAATGAATATTATGTTTTAGTAGCAGAGCATGAATAAACAGAGACTCTCAATACCTCCATCATCTGAAAATAAAATAAACAAAGGTGCCCAAGGTACTCCTCCTCTCACCCTGCAGCACAAGCCGGTTAAAGGCCAGGCAATGCTCCTTTGTCCACAGCACTAATGAGTGGAAAAACAATATATCTGGAGATCCTAATCACTGGATATGACTGCACAAAATTGGAGTCACTGATAGATTATTAGGCCAGCCTACTGTAGAGTTTCAAAGGTGCAGATTCCACTGGGGTTCCAAGAAATAGACAACAAGCCTAAGCTACTAAAGCACCTCTTAATAACCGTGTAATTACCGGACAGCTCCACACTGCAAATCATTCACCTTTCTGAACAGTTTCAACTGCTGCCACAAATACTCCCTACATAGAGAAACACAACCTTTCTGAAGCACTTCCTTAAGAGGTGTGCTGGAATTATGGAGTCCATGCACAAAGAGCTTAAAATCAGTTCAGGGATGCAAGAATTTGAGTGATTGCTTTGGACCAGATAAATGTTTAGCTGATGCATCTGGAAAAGCAAAAAGGCAATCATGGATTTTTGCCAATATCAGAATACAGAGCATTACAGTACACTAGGCGGAATATGATAAATAGACAGATAACAGCTTCTCCATTTTAGCAAAGATATGATTGCTTCAATCTTGAATGCAACTGCATCACTTCTTTAACATGCTTGTCTAAGCAAGGGTGATTGTAAAAACAAGGTTTTCTGTAGTGTTGGCTTGCATTATGTGTGAGTTACTCATGATGTGATTAATGAAATGGCAAATGTTTCAACTGTATTTCAATTTACCTGCATAAAACACTGAAGCACTAACTTCTGTCTTAGTGATAATACGATAACAATGAAATCCCTGTGAATTCTTCAGACTGAATAGGTGAAACTGCATATCACCTGCATAATAAAGAACACTGGTGATATGTACTATAGACAGAGATTAATACAGAGAAGTGTTTTTGTTATTTACCCTATTGTCACTGATATACATGTAATTGACAAAATAACACTATCGTGCAAAAATTCAACAGCACCACAAACTACATCTTCATGATCATACAGTTGAATTAACACCCCTCTAAAACTGTATAGACACAAACGGAATATTATCCCCCTCACAAAGGTAGGATTTATGACTGTTACACCCATTTTTGCTACTGTAGGTGTACCAAACAAACAAACTGGGTGTTTACACTGAACTTAAGTAAAAAACTGTTGAAAACAATCATTCATACAAGTTATACCATGAAGGAAAAAAAAAAAGAAAACAGTAAATTTGGCCAGTGACAAGTCATATATATATATATATATATATATACATATATATATATATAATAATTAGCAGTGATCTGTACTGGAAGGTCTGTGATCGGCGGATGGTAAAATTGCAGTACATGAATATATTTAGGTTAACCCCAGGGACGTATTCTCAGTCTTACACATTCAGATGCCTAGCTGAATTTTAAAGTAGGTTTTCTGATCTAATCTCAACAACTTCAAAGGACATTCTGACAGGTTCATAAAAATATCCTGATGTTTCATTCAGAAAACTTTTTGTTTAGTTAGTCGACTTTAAATTTCTCTTCAAGTTCTTTAATTTCACATTGGCCTTCAACAGTCTACAAAAATATAACTAAATTCTTTCAGAGTCAGTCTGTTCGTGAATGCAGAATGGCAAATACCTGCCAATGCCACTTACTAGGAATGACTATGTTGACATTTGTGTATGGTGATGAACACAGATGGGTATGTATGAATTAAGCCTCCTTCATTAAAGACAAGAACCACTACACCTAAATTATCTCTGATTACATGTACAGTATACCATCAACTATTTCACTGCCCCCTACAGGGTTTTACCACATTAATTACTCATTTAAAAACCTCATACGTATTATGTGAATGACACATGTGGGAGTTGTTATCTCTTTGCTAATAAGTCACCTATGTCCCACCTACTTGAACCCTGCGCATGTTGTTTTGAGTTAAAGTACTAAACTAGAGTGCTGCAACTTTTAAATTATTTTAAAATATAATGTCACTATTAAAAAAATATATATCTAATACTCACTACAGCCTTTAAGTTAGCCTTTCTTTCATGACAGAGTGATGGAAGCAGGATCTCACATGACTATCACAGTAAAACATTCACTTATTTTGTTGAAATATGTAATTACAATACTGAAAGTATAATTTCCCTATGCATCTACCCTCTCCATATTTTGCAGTACTTTCTGACAACTGCTTCTACTACAAGTCACATGATTAATTTGAACTTCTTAATGTTTTGTTTGTCTACATTTTACATTGTGGAGAATGTAATTAAAACTAACAAATGTATTAATTAAGCAAAAAAACAACATTGTTTAAAAATTATTGTAATTATAATTATTGCGTGGTTCCTAACAAGCTGGTGGTGAAGTGATAAACTTCCTTAGTGACTGCTTTTTATTACAATGGTACACAAATCTACACTTGGGACTGTGACTAACTAATCTCCTGTCTCCTACATGCCACACCTCTGTACCTGAGCCTGCACTGCCATCTGCTGCTCTTTGGTATGAAACATACAACACAGGGCCTCCAGAGTGGATGAGTTAATAGGTCACGTGTTGCATTCAAGTCCTTATCGTAAATATGTAACTTCTAAGTGTAAAGTATGTCGTGATTTCAAAGCTCGGAACCTAAAAAATACGTTTAAAGCCTTTTGTCTGTGTGAGAAATCAAACAGCACAAAGCAAGTTTGTCCTGTAGCAAAGTGATGTAAAAAACAACTTGCACATGGAACCTCCTAATCTCTTACTTTTTTCACTAGAAACAAAACTTTACCCAAAGTGTGTCACCTACTTTAATGTTTGATGGTCCAAACAAAAATACACACAGCCAGTGGCAAAAACACATTTGTTCAGTATGGTGTCACAGTGACTTATCTGTGACATCTCCAGCAAGGCCAGATTCTACATTTAGAAATATGATAACATACAGTAGGATAAAACTATGAAACGGTTTCATTGCACATAAAAATATGGCACTAATACAGGTTTAATAACAAATCTGCCAGTGCTGCACTTTCCCTTGCCTCACATATCAGTCATCGACCTAACACACTTCTCATTAAATCATCTATAACATGCAGTCAAACAGGGAGCTGTCTTATCTTAAATCAGGCGTTTTTTAAACTCACCAGTCTCTGGCCACAGGCTTCCATGACTTTATTAAAAGCTCCGGTTTATTTCCAGCATTGGCTTGTTGGTGCTGCATTGATCCTACAAGATGACAATAAAATACAATTCAATTCATTTTGAAAAATACATTTTTTGATCATGTGTCACCTCCAAAGGATAAAAAGTCTCCTGATTTTGCCATGTCTTTGTGTGTGCACTACATGTGGGTACACTAACACAAAAGCCACACAGCTTGGTCCATTATGTTGTTAACAAAATCAAATTACTAAACTAATTTTTAAATTTTAACATTTAATCAAAAGGGAAGATTATGGATTTCACAAAAAGATACCCAGGGAAAAAGATATTTAAATTTTAGACTGTTTAGCTGACACATATCTCAGTTAACACTATTATCATCATAATAATGCACTGTGCCCAGTGGTCACCTCCCTGTGGGTACTATTTCAGACAGCACTTGAAGGCAGCTGGTCTAATCTGGTCTAATCTGGGCAGGAACGTCACCAGATGCGGGATGACATCTGTGGACAGTAGCATTACTGTTCAAACAAAATAAATGCATGGCTGTTGTTTTCTGAGACAAAATGTCTATAACAACTTGCCAGAAGGTTACTCTTATATCATGCTCTGTTCTCTGTGTTTCTCTCTTCCTGCCCAGAATGTTTTTGCCCGGAGGGAAAAAGGAGATTGGGCAGCCTCAGGGTAAGTCATTTTATCAAATCATCCATCCACCTCCATCTTACTCCATCTTCAATGTCTTTTTTTTTTTTGTTTTATGTTGCTGCTGCTGTTGTCGTTGTTGCCAGCTGTTACTCTGATTATACAGAGTGCAGTAGGCCTAGGGCCCCATCAGAGTACATTACACAATGAAGAAGAAAAAAGAAAAACATAAACCTATCATATAATATATGATAATAAATTTATGATAATTACTTAGCATTAAATGCACATGTGCCTATCCTTTGGCCTATTTATTTCTAATCTTGATATATGGTATGTCTACACTAATTTTAGATATACACAGCAAGAAATGGAAATTATTATTTGGTGTCATTTTGGTGTCAGGTTTGTGTGTCATTGATTAAACTGCTGTGTTATGGTTAGTGTGGATCACTTTCACCTAAATCTTTAGGTGAAACACTTTTCACAAATGGATAAAGCTATTGTAATCATTCGGCCCGAACATTAGATTTTAAAATGTCTAGTCAGACACAGTATCTGAAAAAATTAAGCATAAGGTGACTGTTTGCTTCTTATTGTTGCTCTATTTCCTGTGAAGTTTTATTTCTTCTTTGATGTTTGACCTGATATAGTTGACATCGTGACATGCATGGGTCTGCAGATGTGTCAGTCACATAGTGACACGTCCATCCATCCATTATCTGTACCCACTTATTTCTATTTGGGGTCACAGGGATCTGCTGGAGCCTATCCCAGCTCTCTTTGGGTGAAAGGCAGGGGTACACCCTGGACACGTCACCAGTCCATCACAGGGCCACATAGAGACAAACAACCTCACACACTCACACTCACTCCTATGGGCAACTTAGAGTCACCAATCAACCTGACATACATGTTTTTGGACTGTGGGAGGAAACCAGAGTACCTGGAGTAAACCCACACAAGCACAGGGAGAACATGCAGACTCCACACAGAAAGGTGCCTGATGGG
Source organism: Mastacembelus armatus (assembly GCF_900324485.2). Taxonomy (NCBI): domain Eukaryota; kingdom Metazoa; phylum Chordata; class Actinopteri; order Synbranchiformes; family Mastacembelidae; genus Mastacembelus; species Mastacembelus armatus. Next base: position 9,926,408 of record NC_046635.1, on the reverse strand, counting down.
TTTTGAAACAGGAAACTTCTTGTTGTGAGGCAACAGTGCTAAACACCAAGCAAACATAATCAACAATCATATTTTCTAAATAGAAACTTAGATTTGCTTTACTAAAAAAATACAGAACTGCAAAGTTTGGAAAAGGAGTGTCATTTAGCCTTCAGGTAGAATAGCTTCATATAAAGACTGTTTTTAATGGACAGCCAGCTTTTTCTTGGAAAATGTGAATTTATAAAATTATGATTCTCCATGTAAAGTCACAGTACTATGGGTACTATTTGGATTTGTGAGAGTACACAGAATTGGACATTGCCCAGCTATGAAACAAAGCATTTGCAGAGCAGTGCTAAGTATGTTTAGTTTTGAGGTTTAATAAAGACAAATTTGACGAGAGTTCACAGTGTGTGAAGCCTGACACAGTTAAAAGGAGCATAAGGGCTGATACATACAGAAAATTCAAGCACAGCTTTAGACTTTCAAAACACATCAAAACAGAAATTCTGCTCAATTATTAACAATCCCTGCAAGCATTACCTGATCCAGTACCAACACAAATTAATTTATCAACAATCAATGACCTAAACAACGACTGCAAACTGAAATCACACCTGTTCTGCTCAATTACCAAACAAACCAATCCTAAATGTTATTTTAAAAAAACAAAGAATTTTCACTTAAATGTCACCCCCTCACAGATAATGCCAGACCATGCAGCACTGAATGCTTAGTTAGTGACTAATAAACCTGACAACTTTTTTTCTGACAAATGGAAACCTTAAATTATTATTATTAAAAAAGATGCAGTTTTTTACCTCACGACTTTCAGCCTCACCTTGTTGCTCCAGTGAATTGTGATTTTCTGTTTGAAAACATTGTAATAGTTGTCTCTGGGGGTTTATTTACATCCACCGGTGCTGCTAGTGGCATTACCAACAGAGGTCGCGTTTCAGCTGATCATTTTGACGTTATAAGCAATTATTTTAGGTGTATATCCGTAGTATAACCTGGCAACTTTGTGGTTAGAAAATCTCAAACTTTAACTAAGTGAAACGCTTTGACCAAACGCGGTATGTAACATGTTACGTCAGTAAAGTACCACTTGGCTGTAATTGGTGGATCTGACTGTAAATCATTAACACCAGCATGTGATTGGTGGAAAGAGGTGCTGAGGGCGGGGCAAAAGACTTATCAGGAAATATTGTGAAAAACATAAATGATAATTTGCTTTACCCAGTTAACACAGTTGCTCTAGCTGTCCAGCTCAGTTTCTGGGACAGTCTTCCTTGACTGTTTTTATCTTAAAAATATTGAAACACACATTTTTGGGTATTTTAATTTGGGGAAACCTGCTGTGCTGGCCGAATAATGATGTAAATCCCTGTGTACTCTTACAGTTTCATTATTTATTTATTTATTTGTGAAAAGAAGACAGCCTGAATTTAGCACTGCCTGAGGAAAATATCACCAGGACACATTTAGACATTTGCAGGAAATGGTTGGTCTAATTATTAGTATTCATTGATAGAGTGAATGATTTTTGTCTTGTCCAGTTGGACCTGGGTTCTACCCTCCTGTGCATCAGCTGTCATTCTCAGAGGACCCAGTTCAGTGGGGCGTGGACCCTTCTTACTCCAGGACACACAGTGCTGAAGCCATAGCAAAAGTAAAAGGCATCGGACGAGGCAAAAAGTACAACCTGATGGCTCAAGTGATACCGATATATGGCTTTGGGATCCTTCTTTACATTCTTTATATAATTTATAAGGTAATTACTATGAGTGTGCCAAGTATGAATAGAAAGTTTTATCATGTAGCCTTAGAATATACAATGCAATGCTGCACTGCATTGTATACCATGTCAATATATCAGGCTCTTATAATCATTTTTATGTTGACAGCTGACATGTAAAGGGAAAACTACTAAATCAGGAAACCACACAGCAGTACCCAAGGCAAATATAGAGAATAAAATCAGTAAGTACCAGCAGCAATTTATTTGTGTAAATATATATGACATATAAACTTTTACTGTGACTTTTTAACAACTCTACCAAAATGATTTGATCTGTTTCCTGGACAGCATGTTAAGAATGTTTTTAACTTTTTAATCGCATTAACTTATTGATTTATTACTGTAAAAGGATTGTAATGTTAGTATAATTTGCTTTACCCAGTTAACACATGGCATTCCCCTGTAGTATGTATTAAACCACATACCCCTTAACATGTCAATATGTGTCAATGTACATATAAATCTATATGTCTGTATATAATTTGCACATACAGTATTGTTAACACGGAGATGCATTTTATTTTGATATACAAATGATATTGTCTCTTATAATTCTTGTAGCAACTGATTATGAGTTTGCCAGGCTTCAGGAGAGACTACTGCAAACAGAAGAGCTGATGGAGAGAATTGTCACTGAAAAGTGTTCAGGGAGGTAAAAAATAAAATTTTTCACTGCCCACAGTAGAGAAGAACGAAAGAAAGTACATTAATGTAGACCTGGCAAGGAAATGAACAAGTTAGAAATGAAAGAGAAAATTATTCAAAGGCCAGTGTCATATTTCACTTAACAGCTACTTGATTTTAAAAAAGCCCTTAGGTCATTCAAGATAATGTATTTTTTAGATACTGAATTAATGTACTGTATAAGGAAATATGAAATTATCCAGTTGCTAGTTTTTTAGAAAATAGTCATTTTGGGACTAACCTTTTTATTGAGCAAATAACTAATAGACTCAGCATTGCCATCTCAAAGCAATTTTTGTTACATCTTTTAATCTGGATTTCATTTCACTTAATGAGGGCTTTAAGAATCAAGAAGAAAGAAAGCAAAGAAAGTACGTATTATAGTTGTAGATGACAGCTGAATGTAACTGAAACAGCACAGTTGCATGAAGAGAGAAAAGAGGCAAATTTATCAATCCAAAGGAATTTCCTATTTCACCTCTTTTCATATCTATGCTGCCCTCTAGTGGTAGAAGGAGGAAGAGTAAAACTCCAACATCAAAGAAGGAGGAGAAATTACTCAGGCAACTTCGTCAGATCACACAGCTGATGCAAGAGGGCCGGTTGGAGGGAGCTTCCCCAGAGATTGAGGCTGAGGAGGTCCCATATGGTGCAGACTGGGAAGGTACATGGCTAAACTTGAATCCACAGCTCCTAACATAACTTTACAAAATGTACACCTATTGCATTTGTAGTGGCAGGTTTTGTATCCAGAGCAATCTAATACATCATTAATTATTAGGTGTTTTTAAGTATCCAAGCTGTCACACTGTATCAAATGAAGTCTCTTTTCTGTGCAACAATGCAGGCTACCCAGAGGAGACCTACCCTGTGTATGAAGATGATTCCCTTGACAGACATGGATTTGACACCATTAAACTGGAGGAACTCCCCAGTCAGCCCACAGCCGAGGCCCTGGCAGAGAGGATGGAACTTGAGGATGAAGATGTTATGGCAAGGAAACTATCCATAGTGCAAGAGGAGGATGAAGAGGAAGATGATGGAGAGGAAAAGGAGGATGAAGATGAGGATGAAGAGGAGCAGGATGAGGAGGAAGAGGAAGAGGAGGAGGAGGAAGAGGAGGACAATGAAGTTGAGGAAGATGAGGAGCAAGATGAGGAGGAAGAGGAAGCAGAGAAAAGGCAGTTGCTCAGCACTCCCTCTTCCCAGCCTGCTGCAGAAGGAAAACAGGAGAAAGTTGGTTTGGAAGTGAGCAAAGAGCTACAGTATTATGGAGGTAAAAAGCAAATAAGCTTCAGTGACCAAAAAGATGTGTTCCACTACCCTAAAGAGGAAGCTTATGAGCAGGAGGAAGAAGACAAGGAAGAGGAGGTAGAGGAAGAGGACGATGGGACAGAGGATGACGACGCTGATGAAGATGATCCCGTGGTGGAGGCAGAGAGCCTGCAGTTCAGCTGTGAGGGTTGTTCGAACCCAGAGGAAGAAGCAGAGGAGGATAAAGAAGAGTATTTGTTAATGCCAGCTCCTGTGGAGGGTGACGGTCATTTCCATACAGACATGCCTAAAGAAGTCGGGGTGAGCGGACTGAGGATGCGGAACAGGAGAGAAACATAAATGACTTTTCCTTTATCTAAAATGAGTTTTTTGACATATAGTGAACCCAGTGTTCCCCAAACTGTAATGTGTTTATTACTGATCCCTTATATGTGTAAAATACAGAACACATGCTTTGTAAGCACCAGTCTCCTTTCACATCATGAGTACAAACCTCTGGTACCTGTAATGTATATTTTAATTTACATTCTCTTCTATTTCTAGGATGGGTTGGTTGCTGTAGGATATCCACACATAAATAATGAAAAAACATTTCCAGATGTACAGGCTCAAGGAACATTTAAGCAATTAAAATAGTGTTTGTCATTACGAGACTTCACACTTTTTCAATTTTCTGGTAAAACAGATTTGGAACATAAACTGTCATAGATCAGAGTCTAAGACATAATTAATTTAAAGGCTTTTCACAGCCACAGTCTCCCCCTCTCTCTTGCTGCACATGTAAGATCAGGATAACTTATAATGTATATTATTGCTATTGGTATGTTGAGCCCTAATTCAACCTGAGCAAAAGTCCAAAAAGTCACTTTTATTACAGTTAAGACAACAGTCTCCAGAAAATTAACAACATCCCATATTGCTTTTATTTGACATATCCATCCATCCAGCCATCATCTATACCTGCTTATTCCTATTTAGGGTCACGGAGATCTGCTGGAACCTATCCCAGCTCTCTTTGGGAGAGCATGAAAGGCAGGGGTACACCCTGGACAGGTCACCAGTCCATCACAGGGCCACATAAATCCATGCGAGCACAGGGAGAACATGCAAAGTCCACACAGAAGGGCCTTGCTGGGTTACAAACCCAGGACCTTCTTGCTGTGAGGCAACAGTGCTAACCACTAACACAATGTGCTGCCCTTATTTGACACAATTGAAATTAATTCATTTTATCAGTTTTATCATGTTTTATTGGAGCCAGTGGTGCTAACTGAGATTGTTATAGAATGTTATTTCTATATTGTATAGAGAACCGAAGCTTTGTTATATCTTATTTAAGAAATAGTCTGGGTGTGCAGTACCTGAGATTATCATCATTGTGTCATATCTGGCTCCACCTGGTGGTCCAATATGACTCCACTTTTATGGTCCCTGTTAAAATAATGCAGCATAACAGCTTAGAGCACACAGCAACATGATAAAGAGCACTGAGAGACTTTGGGAAACAAACCACCAGCAAGAATTAGTCAGGAAATAAGAATCTTCCAGAGCAGAAGCGAAGCAGATAGAGGTTGTGGTGGAGATGGCCTATGCAAAATGGCACTGTAGCAATAGTAAATAGAAGCCAACCACATGGCAATATACAGCGTGAACATGAGCATGAAGATCTATAATATAAATCAGCAGAAAGATATGAGATGGGTGGAGTAAGACATCACTCAGCTGCCAGAGCACCACAGCACAGACTTCAAGGCCTGGCAAAATTGAGTCATTAGCTGCTTTTTGCATTGCTGTCTCAAGAGATTAATGTGATTAAATTACAATTTATTAAAGGCTGTAGGGTAATGCGGCTCCTGTACTTGATCCATTTAGACTGTTTAGGAACAATGGGCAGCCACAGCACAAGAGCTTCAGTAGTCAGGCAACTGTATAATGTACATGGCAATGACGTATTTCATTATTACTGGAAAAAGAAAAACAAATATTAGATGTCATGTACCAGACGAAAGCAGTGACATTTTTCTAACATTTAAGAGCAACATAACATTTCAGTTTTTTATTATTTTAACTGTATGTTACATTGGATACATGGCACCTTCCAATTTTAAGCTAAGTGTTACAGCTGTGACACAGTCCTCAGCATCTCCTTCTGAATGTGAGCAGTGACTCATGAATTCATATCAGCACTAGTGCAAAACAAAATGCCTAAGAATAGAATGTTTTCTTGCCATGACTAACACAACATTCATTCATTTTCTGTACCTGCTTATTCCTACTTAGGGTCAGGGGGATCTGCTGGAGCCTATCCCAGCTGTCTTCAGGTGAAAGGCAGGGGTACACCCTGGACAGGTCACCAGTCCATCACAGGGCCACATAGTGATGTGAACAACCTCACACACTCACACTCACACCTATGGTCAGTTTAGAATCACCAGTCAACCTGACATACATGTTTTTGGACTGTGGGAGGAAACCAGAGTACATGGAGAAAACCCATGCAAGCACAGGGAGAACATGCAAACTCCTCACAGAAAGGTCCCCTATGGGGTTACAAACCCTGCTAACCACTAATCCACCATGCTGCCCTGACTAACAAGACAGTAAAATAATTTTTTACCAAGTTTTAGATGATCAAGGAGAATAGCTATAAAGTCGGTGATAACAACATAATAGATTCTAAAGTTAAATCTCAGTATCACAGGAATGGAAATACTGATGTGTGGATAAAATACTAAAATCCAGCAGCAGAAAGCCCCGTGGTTCCCCAAGGAGTGCCCCCTTTCAAGTTCACTCTCTGGTCATGCAAAAATGCAAAGCCGAGAACTGGATCAGCAACAGAAAGAATGAAAGAATGTCAGAGCCACAACAAAAGGTGCAAAATGTGACTTTAACCAGTCACCAGAGTAGCCAGCATCTGTTTCCAATGCTTGATTGTCCTCCCCAGCATCTCTGTTTTATGTTGCATGCAGCATTAACCAGTTCCACAACTCCTAAAGAACAGCCTGTACAGAAAATTGTAGCAAGATGCCTATTCCAAAATATCTTAGTTTAATAGCCATGCAACTTTTTTTTTGTTCATGTTGTAAAAAATACCAGACGTACTCAACAAAGGCAGTATTGTTTCTCAGTAAAAAATAGTGATGACTTGATTTTATGTTCTTCTACTTTCATGCATCATTTACCCTTTTAACTCTCCCCTGTAAGGACAATCCAAATAACTGATAGACAGACGTTACATTAACTGTCCCAATTTGGAACCACAAGTAGATCTCTGGGCAAGGTGACTGATAAAAACTGGCTGGAACTGGACTTTATTAGTAAAAACTGATCTTTGCTATTGCCTTGTTTTAAAAGAGGAGGAAAATGTGGATCCATGAACATCATTTAAGAGTACAATACCTTGTGTATTGTACTTGAAGAACAGAAAGCATATTTAGACTTACTGACGTTTTATTTGTTTTCCATGGTGAAAGGACTGTGTCTATACCACCACAGTAAATTGTACACCATTTATTGTACATTACAACAAGAGCACTAAAACATAAAATGGACACATTTATGAAAAGCAGACTTTACAGCAAGAGTATCAACAATTTTAAAATAGAAATTTAAAATCGTTAGAACACAACTGAGTAGAAGAATAGCACATTTGATAAAGAGTTCCTCATACTCCACAGTAACAATAGCAGTCTCAGCGATTGTTCTTTGCCTTCATTCAGCATTGTTTTTTAAATACAAAATACTATCGTATATTTGAGAAAGAATATTGCCCCATAAGGAGCCAGAGGAATATTTTTTGAGTAAAAATGTGAACAGCAATAAAATGCATGATATAGAAACTTACTGCCAGCCATTTGAGGAATATAGCAAACTCCGCATCAGTAAAGCATAAAATTAATCAAAGATGTAAAAATCATGAAATGAAGTGTCTGTTAGCTGCGTGTTTGTTGGCAGTAAGTCAATCTTTATGCAGTTAAGTTTTCTGTATTCAGCAGTTGACATCAGTAGATGTGAGCACAACCTTAAGCCCGAGTACTATTGATATTATATCCGCTGTCTGATTTACAGTACAAGGTACATAATTATTCATAGTGTAATGTGTTGAAGGTCCTAAATGTAATTTAAATATTCCTGGACATTTTCTAGCATTTTGCCTTGGATGATTTCCTGAAGGTTTTGGACCTTCAGCTGTTCAATCAGTCGAAATGAACTTTCCATTAAACAACTGACAAAGTTGCTACGGAGAAATCTTTTCAATGCACATGAGCACAGTAAGAACAGCAAAGACCAATTCAAGCTCAGCTCATTTCACAATCAAAGCGTAACACTGGAATTAGTCTTCAAAGGCACAATAAAGTATGTACACTAACAACCTCAAGGTAAAGTGCACCATCATTCACATACATGACACTGTGACACAATATATGGTACACAGCACATCGTAACATGCCCTTGCCCTGTTTACATCCAAGTCGCTAATTGTTTTGTGTTTTGACATATTCTTCTTTGTGATGCTAATGTATGTGCTTGCAGCTGTATGGGGCCAATACTGCTGAAATTGCTGCAAATCAGAACAGAAAAACAAAAGCATTATGTAATAAATACATAAATAAAATAAATAATTTATGGCATGCATGTTGTTTTTAATATTGTAAATATATAAGCAATGCTCATGCTGGAGGAAGGGTGTGATATTGTGTTTTTTTGTTTTGTTTGTTTTTTTGTGTTGCAGACAACATAAAACCCAGTCAACTTTCAAAACTTACAGATGTTTAACTGTTAGTTATAATTTACAGATAAAGGAATATTGTCTTTATAATGCTGTTACAGTACAAAATGACAATAGTTATCAAAACAAACAAATTTCCATGTAAATTACTGTTTGTGCTTGTGTTCTTTCACTGACCAATCCCATCCTAAGGTCCCCCACCCAAACACACATACACATAAAATTTGATGCCCATAAAGCATTTCAGGATATGTAGGGCTTTCAAGGTTCTGGGTGATTTGTAGGTTTCAAACCAAGCCCAGAAGACATTAACAGCCCTTATTGAGAGGACAGATGGACCAGTTCACCACTAAACCTTGGGCTGGGATCTATTCACAGGCTAATTTGCTGTCAAAGCTGGAGAGGGCAATGGCAAAGGCTTGCAGGGCACACATTGGGTAGTTATAGTCCATGGTGAAGACATCTTCTGCCACACGGCCAAACTGCATCACAATATAGTCAGCTAGAGAGAAGAAGAAACAGGAAAAAAATATTAGATAAGATGCTTTGAAACAGTGTTTTTTGCTCTCTCAATTCTCTTTAATTTGTAGTCTAAATTAAGGAGACAAAACTCAACAAGGCCATTATGAAAAAAATCGATAGTCCAATAAAAGGGCCAAACTGGTAGCCAAACTGGGGCCACTGTTACACTCTCTCCTCTTGTTTCCTGTCTGAATCTATACTGGCCACCATCCAAAAACGTGGTCCTACAAATAATCCGATACATTTTTACAGCTCAAGTGGACACTCATTCAGGCCGACCCAGTACTATGTGTCTTGACTTAAAGATCGACTTTGTGATAAAGAGTGACATCATGAAATAAAACAGTCATTGGGAAAAATGGCGTTGTAAAATAAAACTGTCTTTTTTTCATTCAGTATTACTTACTGAAATATTTTAACTCTACTGAAAACCTGGTATGCCTGGTCTGGACTTAGGCCTACTTCTATGTAATGTTTTAGAAATCTGCATATTGGTGCATGGCCAAAGAAAATACTTTGATTCGTGATCGTATCAGGACAGCATGATGTGTATTATCATTTACACTTAACTTATTTCTTCATGGGTTTTTTCATTATTTACACTTTTTAGGTACTATTCCAGTCTTTTATGTTGAAAAGATAACCTAGAACATGCACCTGGTTTGGTCTTGGATTAAATGTTTTATACAATGTTATAGAATTTAATATTCTAAAAGTTTATAGGCGTGGAACTCACGGTCATTGTCATGAATGATCTGGAAATTCTTGACAGAGGCCTGTGTGACTCTGCCATGGAAGTTGAGAACATAGGACTGTGTGTCATCGTTCCACACAGGCGTTTTGTTATGAAGTTCAATCACACTCTCTGTGTTCTTGTTTTGCCACCTGGCTAGCAATGACTCATGGTCCTGTAATCAAGAAAAGAAAAGATTTGGATATCGTAGACATCAGACTTACTTATGTAAGTCTGAGAAGAGGAAGAGGAAGAAATATCAGCACAGATGTGGCCACTGAGAAATCAGGTAACACATACATTTCGTGGGCGAATGGACACCCTCTCGTGGTCCATGTTCATTCCAGGAATGATGACACTCATTTTGCGAGGTCCTTTGAATCCTAAGACATTGGTTTCCTGAATTGAAAAGACAATAAACTGTACTATAAGCATGTTCACCCAACAAACTCATAAAGCTTCGACTCAATGGATGATTGATAGGATTATATTTTGTCACATTTAACCTGAAACTGCATTACATAAGGTTCATGTATCAATTCAAAGACTTATATATTCTGACTGTCTATGGTACTTGATGAAACTTAGGAAAACCATTTTGTACAAATAATGTATGTTCTTTGTTGAATGAATATCCACAGCTTCAAGTCTCATAATGACAATGTCCTCAGTTTCTTATATGAATGCCTTTATCTAAAAATCAGAATTACATTCTTGAAATAAAACTGTGCACTTTAGCAGTCACCAGTTACAGTTACCTGGATATTCAAAGCAAATAAACTAACAGGAAAAACTATACAGCAATTCTATGTCTCTCTCTCTCTCTCTCTCTCTCTCTCTCGTAAACTTCTGACATTAAATTATTCCAGACTAAGTGGGGTATGGGGGGAATTATTTCATTATTTCAAAGCATTTAAGCAATAATGAAAACATTGCAGTAAGTACCACAATCTCTGCCTAGCATGTAATGACACTGAATTATCGTGTGCTGTACTGAGAAGCACACTGACCAACTCACATAGCAAATGGCTGCTAGTTCTTGACGCAGATTGCTAGCTTCAAGGCTGGTCGTGCTCTTCATAGGGTTCAGACCACTGTCATATACGGTGAACTTTGTTCCCATGAGGTTTGACCTCCAAAGAAAACATAACATCATGTGTTGGCATGAGTGAAAGAAACAACACAAGAAAATATTTTTTTACTGTGTCACTGCATAAATAACATTCATCCAGATTTTGTAACGCGATGGTTTATGGATGCTTATTCCTATTTTGCCCTTTCAAACTGATGAAATAATGTACAGCATGTTGCGTCTTCTTACATTAATAGCACCATGACATGACATGTTCCTTAATTATATCAAACATGGCAGTATGCATGCACAGATACCATTTTGTGTACCCATGTAAATACTGTAATTTCATAATATGCATAGTATTATTAGCCAAAGTTATGCATTCCAGTTTCCAATACACAGATGTTTTCTACATAACCTTTACTCTTTCTTCCAGCTATGCTCTGTGAAAATCTTTACCAGTCATTTTTACAGCAAGTCTCATTTACTATTAATAGGAATACAGTAGCAAATTTTAATACAGATAATTAATTCTCAAATCGTGACCTATTGATCATATCCTCCAAAATATTATACAAAAATGTGTGGGTAATATTGAGTAGATTTTGCTGTTTGCATTTTGCCACCACTGTAATTTTTCCGCTATGACTCACAAACACATATTCATAAAACACCCACAGCAGTGCAACCGATAAGTCAGAGGTTCACTGTTGTGGTTTACACGTGGCCCATGTGCATCATATATGGTCATCTCCCTCAGGGACTCTTGAGAAGCTCTAGATGAAAGGTCACTGTTCATTTAAATTTGTATCCCTATCACTCAGGTTGGATTGTGATTGCAAAAGATTGAGCAGTGCATCGATGGTCAGGGCAGCTCTGAAGATTAAAGACTAAACAAAGCCATTTTGATTAAACTCCCGAGGCGTTTCTGTGGTCCCACTAACACAGTCTTGAAGCCGTCTCTGGCAATTATGTCACTATTTGCTTCTGACTTAAACATTAAGAGAATTTACAGCTCATGTACATTGATAGCAAGGGCATAAAAATACATGGCATATTTAAAGCAAGAGCATGAATTACACAAAGTTAATGCAGTAATACATCAAAAAACTAATTTCTTCAAATTAGCTGTTAGATCTCAATTTGATTATCACTCATTCCTCAGTTTAGTATGTACAGTTTTGTGAACATTGCTGCAAAGTGTTAGTCATACACTTTTTTCAAAGGCTTTACAGGACTAGATTTCAACTCTAGTTTCAATTATTTACATATGAATACATAACTAGAAATGTATTCTAGTTAAAATTAAATATTTATGAACTATTAATAAAACATCTATCAACACAAAGTGCAATGCCAAAAACAAAGTTGTAAATAAAGTATGGGGTTAACTCAAATAGCAGTGGAAAGTTAATTAGGAATCATGTACAAAAGGTTTCATGTAGCAGGGCCACTGAGAACTTACCTCAGTTTACCAATGAAGCTCTCTCCACCTCGAGACAGATCAGTGGGATCAATCGAGATAAGGTAATTTGATGTTTTGCTCTTTTTCCTCTTCCTGCCAGCTAACAGGAACACCTGTGACAATCCAAGACAGGAACCATTTTAGGAAAATATGAATACAGTGGTCATCTGACATAAAGACATTTGTCCCAAATTCTGTTGTTGTTTACAGTAACAATGTTTCTGCTCCCTGACCCATCTCACCTTTTTGCCGTCCTCTCTCTCCAGGTGAAGGTAGTAGGTGGGATACATGCCCCTGTCCATGCCCTTCTTGTCTCTGGTGATTCTGCATTTCACTCTGACACCCTGGGGTGCAGGTCGCAGAGAAAACTCTTCAAGGTCATCAACATCAATGGCAGGTTCACTGACGGGTGGAGTGGGTGCTGAAGCCACCTCCTGTAAAGAAAAGAGCCCACACAGTGTAAGGTGAGTGACGCACTAGGGTTGACTTTCATTAGAACAGAGTAATGAGTCTGAAGATCAAATCGTCCACTGGGACTGAGAATGAGCACACTGTGTCTAAAAAAGGACCTGCTGTAGCGACAGAAGATTGAGTTCACTGAAGGGAAAGATTAGACATATGAGGCACAAAAACTAATGATGGTTATCATTAGTAAAGTGCCAGCTGGTGTTTAATTCTGAACTGAGGGAAGAGGCTGCGTTTGAAGAGAGGGTTACACAGTTATCTGACCTGAGTCATCCACTAACAAAAGCAAAAGCAAAAACTGCATTGTAAACCTCAAAACAGTACAACAAGCTGACTTTATATGATCAGAGATGTGAAAACAGCTGGAGACAACATATCATTTCAAAATAAATAAAACTATCTACTATCTAGTAATGAGTACATACAGTAAATTACACATTAATGCAATGAAAATGATCCACCTGAGCCGTTAAGCATGGCTTTCCACATCAGGTGGATAACTCCTACCCAAATAACATGTTTTTCTCCTTTCAAACCCCTAGAGGCAAATAATGAGAACGAGATTATTTTTCCACAACCTACACACAGTATCATTCACGCTGTATCATACACAGCAAAATGGCTTAGCAATGACATCTAAGTGGCAAAAAAAAAAAAAAAAAAAAGACAAGGCAGATAAAGCAAAAGCCAAACATAATTTCAGTATTTCAGTATTATTTGTAAAAGAAAAGTAGAAGCCAGATGGCAATGGCAGTTCAGTCGTATCACATGAATCCATACTAGTGACTGTATGTTAGTGACTCTGAGTTATGAAACTATTTGAGCGACAAAATTGAATCCACATTTGTTTTCAGTGGTAAAAGGCACTGGTTGGTGTATAGTATAATGGAGTATAAATGTGCGCTGTAAACTTCACTTTACCTTGCATGACTTCTTGCTAGTGGCAGAGCCTGGTCTTGTGTTGCTGTTGAGCTGCGAGGAACTGGAGCTAATTTCATCTTCATCATCCTCTTCTTCATCAAAATTCATACTGCTGGATATACCTTAAAAATACATATAAGAAAGAAAGAAAGGAGAGAAGGAAAAGGTGTCAGATTTTTTCCCTGCTGTTAATTGGTAACGTGTATACTGAAATAAATGTGGCTTTCAACAGGAACACATTCACATTTCCTAAGCTATGAACATATCACTGTTTGAAACTGTCAGACATTTCTTCATGGTGTGAGATTTAAACTGAACAACAATCTCTGGTGTTATTGCAGAGCTTTCTATTTCTTGTTTTCATCTACTGTTGCATGAAGTCTATTGCTTTCAGATGCTTCCTTGATTGATGCTTCCTTGATTGATGCTTCCTTGCCTAATTTAACTGATTTTATACAAAAATAGCACTTAAATACAGTGCATTCAGAAAGTATTCAGACTTCCTTTACTTTTTTCAGCTTTGTTATGTTGCAGCCTGATTTTTTTAATTAATCAACACTTATTACCCAATAATGAGAATGTGAAAGCAGAATTTTAGGAACATCTGTAAATGAAATGAAAATTAAAAACTGAAATTTCACATTTATGTATTCAGACACTTTACTCAGTACTTAGTTGAAGCAGCAATTACAGCCTCGAGTCTTTTTGGATATGATGGAACAAGCTTTGCACACCTGGATTGAGGGATTTTCTGCCATTCTTCTTTGCAAATCCTCTCAAGCTCAGTCAGGTTGGATGGGGACTGTCGGTGGACAGCCATTTTCAGGTCTCTCCAGAGATGTTGGACAGGTTTCAAGACAGGACTCTGGCTGGGCCACTCTAGGATATTCACAGCGTTCTCCCTAAACCTTTCCTGTGTTGTCTTGGCTGTGTGCTTAGGGTCATTATCTTGCTTCATTGTTGGGATGGTATTGGGCAGCTGATGAGAGGTGCCTTTTGTCCTCCAGACATAACATTTAAAACTAAGGCCAAACAGTTCATTCTGGGTTTCATCAGCCCAGAGAATCTTGTTCCTCATGGTCTTAGAGTCCTTCGGGTGCTTTTTTGCAAACCCCAAGCAGTTTTCATGCGTTGTGCACTGAGGAGGAGCTTCTGTCTATCCACTCTGCCATAAAGCCCAGATCAGTGGAGCCTGCAGTGATGGTTGTCCTTCTTAAACTTTGTCCCATCTCCACACAGGATCTCAGGAGATCAGTCAGCGTGACCATTGGGTTCTTGGTCTCTTACTAAGGTCCTTCTCCCACAATTGCGCAGTTTGGCTGGGCAACCAGCTCTCGGTTGAGTCCTGGTTGTGTCAAACTTCTTCCATTTGAGTATTATGGAGGCCACTGTGCTCCTGGGCACCTTCAGTGCAGCAAAACTTTTTTGTATCCGTCCCCAGCTCTGAGCCTATTGACAATCCTGTCTCTGAGCTCTGCAGGCAGTTCCTTTGACCTCATGGCTTGTTGCTCTTTATACTTATGCCCATACTTTATACACAACTTTTTTTGGCATTGCACTTTGTGCTGATAGATGTTCATCATATGCATTGCCAGCTGTGAGGCCTTCTATAGAGAGGTGTTTGCCTTTCCAAATTATGTCCAATCAATTTAATTTACCACAGGTGGACTCCAACCAAGGTCCTAAAACATCTCAGTAACGATCAAGAGAAATGGGAGGTGCCTGAGCTAATTTTCATGTGTTGCTGCAAAGGGTCAGAATACTTGTGTAAATGTGATATTTCATTTTTTCCTTTTTAATAAATCCACAGACTGAAATTGTGTTTTCACTTTGTCATTATGTGACACTGAGTGTAGACTGATGAGGAAATAAAATGAATTTAAACAACTGTAGTATCAACAAAACATAACAAAACAGAGAAAAGTGAAGGGGCTCTGAATACTTTCTGAATGCACTGTAACACTTAATACCAACTTTTCCCAGAAGTCAGTTAATTCAGTCAGCGAGCTATAATGTTACTTATTTGGTGAACAATTCTGAGAACACATTTCATATTGTTAGCAATGCAATGTAAAGAGCAGAAGAATTATACCTGTGTACTGTATTTACCCTCAGTATATACACTACTTTTGCTTAAAAAACAATCCCAATTCAAACTGATTATTATTATTTATAAGTGCACGCTACAATAAATAGTCGAGTGTTTATTATGGTTGTGCTCATCACTGGAATGAGCACAACTGTATGTATAATGAATAATTAATGCCTGATGTAATCAGTGTTTGAAGTAACTCTCCTGTTTTAAAGAAACAGTAATTATGTTGATAGAAAGATACATTAGCATGCTATGCTGGTGTCTGAATTACAACATACACACAGACTCTTTAAATGGCATTTCTGTTTGCAGTTGGAATTTCTAACATGTTCACCCACAGCAGCTGACCAGACTGCCTGGGTGTAAACATGTATTCCTGGTTGGGCTATTGCAGATGCAGTGACAGAACCTTTCTTGGACACTGGCAGTACCTTTCTTCAGCATGGTGACACGCAGATCCTGTTTACTCTGTGACTGCGTACAGCTCATGACAGGCTCTCCCTCACCCTCCTCTGTGGTGTGGTGACCCACTGTCAGGATCTGGATCTGACCGTCATCCTGCTGGGAAGCCAGGCCATCGATTGCTGTGGAGCCACAGTCCCACAGGAACAAACTCCATCAAAATGCAGCCGCACGACTACTGTTCGACACTAAGTATCTCTGATTAACATACAGTAACTGCCGAGATGAAGCCCAGTAAACTAAAACACGGGTTTTAGGTAATTGTTCCAAAAACTTTTTCTGTTATTTAATTAGCTTTTAATGTATAAGAAGTAAGAACATTATGTCTGTGCTGCAACAGCCATTCAAGCACAGATCATGAGTCTCAAAGAGACTGACTCAACTGACTGACCTTATACAGTGCAATTAAAAAAAACTGAATAAAGATGATAGGAAGGATGAAATACAATTATACATCATCCAACACTGTTTATAATGCTTTAATCCCCTTTTTGGCTTAATCACAAAGATGTGCATGAGGAAATTCAGGGTCTTATGGGATGGTATGTGGCATTAATGTGCACCAGTGACTAATAACATAGCTATTTCTTTATCCAACAGTTAGTAGAAATATAATTCTTTTGGCATGTTTATGAAGGATTAGTCATTGCTAATCTATAAGTAAATAAAAAGACCTGTCAATACGCAAACTACACTCATTTATTCTATAGCCTTGATGCAGCTGATTTTTTTAGTCAGTGCATAGTAACTTTGATATAAACATAGCATGCTTGTGCTCGAGAGAGTCAAAGCATCGAGTGAGAGTGGCAGTACTAGTCTAATTAAGCTTTTACCCCAGTTGAGTCCCATTAACTGTTTTTCCTTTTTTTCTGAAGCAGTCATTCCAAACAACAGCATCTACTGTATTGTAATGCATCACAAGAGCAGCTTTGTGTATCAGAGCCTGATTTTTCTGAACTGATTCTTTTTTTGTGTGTAATTATTGTGGTAAACTGTTGTGGTACATTGAAAAGAATATTTTGCATGAATTTTCTGCACAAAGGATTTAGCATAAAAGCAAATGGAAAAGTCAAAGAATTCTCGACACTGCTGTAATCCATTATTTCAGCACTCAGTTTTCCTCTTCCATCTGAAGACTAATTTATGTCTCCACTTGTGGTGTTGTGTCAGCAGGCTGACAGCACTCAAGCTGTCATAGATCATTATAGACAGTTGAGCTTTGACAAGCATGGCACCACAGCAGTGGCTAAGAGGGCAGCTTCACTGGCTGCGTTTGTTCACAGATGTAGCTTAGAAATCAGCAGGCAAACCATTATCTGAGGATTGCAGAGAGGGCTTAGTGGCAGCTGCTGGATGTTGCCTCTTCTGTTTCACATTGTAGATGGCCCTTAATGGCTTAAATCTGCTTACTGCATATTTAAACATGAATTCATAAAGACCAATTTTGCAAGCATACGTATAGAGCATTTGGTGTGTAGTGTGTATATATACTCAATATTAAACCAATTACACAGTAGGTCTTTTGGTGACGTTAACCTTTTCTGACCTCCT
This sequence comes from Mastacembelus armatus, assembly GCF_900324485.2. Taxonomy (NCBI): domain Eukaryota; kingdom Metazoa; phylum Chordata; class Actinopteri; order Synbranchiformes; family Mastacembelidae; genus Mastacembelus; species Mastacembelus armatus. The sequence continues at coordinate 9,908,648 of NC_046635.1, read as the reverse complement.
CTGCAGTAATTCAGTCTGACTCTTTCTTGCAGCATGCCTGTCCATATACCTCAGTTCAATCTGTTCTTCAGTGTGTCTGACTACCCATTTGTCTCAGTACTGGCAGGCTGACCTTTGTGCTTCCCTTTCCTCTCCTTCTTGTCACTGCCTGTCTGTGGAGTCGAACTGGCCGATGCTTTGCCCTTTTTGCCTGAGCGAGGCGGCTGTGTGTCCGCTATCACCTTCACTTCGTCCTGTTCAGCTTCCTGCACTGAACACAGGGAGGGAGATGACCAGCAGCACATGCAGGGTTATTTTGGAGAATGGACAGAAAAGGGGAAGAATGGAAAACAGGGTTGAGCATTTACAGTGAGAAATAAAATTAAGTATTTAATGTTGAATAGATAATAAAATTAAATGCTATGTTGTATAACAGTTTATACAAAGAAGAATACTTTTTTTTGCTATGACAACCAATATTAAACCATAAATCCATAGATGCTAAGCCACAAAAATGTTGCATATTCCTCTTCTTTTCACCAGAATATCAGCCTAGCACAGAGCAACCTTTTGTCAATTTATTTCTCTTCTCTCTGTAGGAAACGTGACAGTTCAGGGCCTTAAGCCCAGAAACAGGCCCTCATAACTGGAGATTAGATGCTCTGCTCTGGCCTCTGTGTGTAGATAAGAAGACCTCATCAATCCCAGTCCTAACAGCAATTCTGCTCTCAGGTGGATGGATTTGTAGCACAGTCTAAGCACCTGCAATACATGCTACATTTTGCTGTGCTGGTTTTACATTGGCTAAAATTTAAAATGGTAATGTAGGCAGCATTTTCACAGTTTTTTTTTATTATTATTGAGCTATTTATTATTCTAAGTTTGTGAATTGTGCTGCTTGCAGCCCAAGAACAAGACAGAGTGAGTGAGAAGCAGCCTGATGTCTTTACGTGTTTAATCCATATTGGGTCTTAATTCCTGTATTTGATTTTTGTGAATCGACAGAGACCCAAAGGAGTCTCAGGCTTACTTACCATGATAGATGGTGCTGCTGTTGCTGCTGAGGTAGGATTCCACAAGCGGAGCCTGTTCCTCGCTCTGTTTGCCCCGACGAGTGCGAGACCTCCCGTCCACATTAGACTGGACCATCAGGGGCTCCTGCCTCTTCTTCTTCTGCTTTTGTTCAAGGAGCGCTCGCTGTTGTGGAGGTTTCATGACACGTACACACAGAAATGTGTCCAGATAGAAAGAAAGATAACATAGCACAGAGACACCATCCAGTCCATCAGTATAAGCGGTAACTGAAATTAAACTCTAAAATACAGGGGCGATGAGATTGCTGGAGTAAATAAGCACTAATAAATAACACATTTAAAAATAACCTCTATGTTTGCATTAGCATATTTAACCAGACAATCACTTAACACGTCTGAAAAGATTTTATATATAGAGTACTGCATATGACATTTGTAAAAGTGCCTCAGTAAATAATGATGTACTAATTTAGCTACTAATTGTTTAGGACTTCGTGCTGGGTTTAACAGCAAATGAGAATAACACAGTCTCGGATATAGAATCTGAAGATGTTTAAGGATGTGCTGCCCAAACCATTTTGACCTGAGGCTGGAAATAGCTATTCATCTGGACTAACTGTCAGCTATATGCAAGTCTTCAAACCAGAGCTCATCAAATATTGAAGGTTTCTATTAGTGGAGAATTCAAGCTGCAGAGCATTGGGGCTCTACAGTGGTTCACATCTTTGCCAAGACAGTGATGGCACAGAACAAAGTTTTGATTATTTAGGTATTTTGACCTGTGGGTTAGGCATCTTAACATAAATACTGGAATAAAACGTTTGAACTTTCAACTCAGTATTGAATTGAATTGAATCCAGTTGGTCAGGAGTAAAAATAAGTCAAAATATATTTTCATGCTTCAATGATCATCAATCCAAGCATGAACTGACTTCATTATAATAAATGATGCTCAATCAAACATAACAATAATAATAATTTTCATGATGTTTACATGCCCTTACAGTAACATTTGTAGTAATCTTATTCTTCATCCATTTAAACTTAACCGTGGATGACAAGCTGCTGTATTGCATGGGAGAAGGGAAGGTTTAATTAGGAAAAGACTGCAGGAGCATTTGATGCAGCTCTAACTACAAAAGAGAAGATACAAAACAGTATTGTAGGCTCGTTTCACACTATTCAGTTTAAGAAAAAACTGGATATCAGAGACAGCAGTTGTCACCATGTGTAGAAAGGAACTGAAAATGGCTGAACTGCAGCCCGGACATGTTTGTTTGTCCTGGTTTAAGTGTTGCTGACAACAAACAACGACAACAGCAGTATCACTTAGCAGAGTGTGAGGCTGCCAAACTTCAGTGTGACTGAGGAATCCTGTTCTCTGTATTTCTAACTTCTAACTCTTTTTCAAGTGCAGATGTTTGACATTTGAATAAAAAAATATATACTTGTGTCTATCAATAGTGGGGTGGCATGGTATAACTTGACATGACATGGTATGAAGTACATGGCATAATACATAATACATAATACATGACATGGCTAGTATTTGTTTAGGTTGAATCGTATGTTTGACTCATTATTTGCAATATGGAGTACCTTCGTAAACCTCTATAAATGTGTAAGCAACCTGAATCACTGTAATTAACAGAAAAACAAAGCAATCTCCTCAACATAATCAAGTTCATGCAATATAACCTGCATTAGACATTTGATGGAGGAATCCATCTAAAATTATTTCTGTATTTCTGTATGAGGAATATAACATGCATTCTTTTTTTCATTCAGTGGTAACTAAATTCTTGCAGTACACAAGAACAAAGTCCAATCACAATATGCAGTATTAATACTAAATAAAGTTCAGATGAAGCAACCAGTTTTCTTTTTTTTTTTACTTGATTAGCACTTCAGATATCTATAATTGAATTGTAAGTAGTAATACATTAGTTTTAGATATCCAAAAAGATATTTAAGATATGTGTTAAATTATAGATATCTTTAATTGGAATTATGACTAGTTAAAAGTCCATTAAAGATATCTGTTATTCAACTTTTAACAAGTCAAAATGTAATTATAGATATCTGGAATTCACACTGTGAATAGTCAAAATTCTATTGTAGATATCTTAAAGTAGTTTCCCCATTCAAGTCAATGAACTGTTGTTACTAGTCCAAATGTCATTGCAAATATCAGTAAATAACGCAATAACATTAGTGATATCATTTTGGATATATCCAAAATGGAATTTGTCAGAAAGCCAGAAAGTAACTGTACATATCTTGAATTAGAATTGTGACTAGTCAAAATGTAATTTTAGATATCTGAAATGCAATTACAGATATTCAAGTGAAACCTATCTAATGTTAAAATAGCTTGCCATACCTGTTAGTTACCACACTGTCACATTAATAATCAGAAAAGTATGTAACATTGTAAAGCACCGGTCAAAGTTATTATCTAAAAAAAAGTATTAATCCCCAATGAAAAGAATTTGTAAAAATAGTAGGTAAAATGAATTAAATAAAATTAATTTGAAGCAAAATATTTGCTAAAAAATAGAACTATTCTGTTCATGCTGTTTATGTTGAAATCCACTTACATGTTAAAAGATTTATTAAGGTTCAAAATAATACTTCAGTGTTTACCTTTTGTGTATGTACAAATGACTTAATGTCTCGTAGGACATGTATTATGTACATCATCTCATCAGAACACTGCGCACAGAGAAAACAAGACCTATCTTTCCATTTGTGACCCCATGATGCATAATTGATTTTGCCTGTGTTATTCTATTATCAGATCTGCAGGAGGAACAACAATGACTTACCTGCCTGTCCAGTTTTTGCTGTCGAAGGTTGGTGCTTTCATCATCTAAAGTGCTGCAAAGAAAATAAAGGGAGAAATGTGTTAAAATGCTAAAATATGCTGAAACTGTGGCTGATGTTTATAATATAATAATGACTTTATTTCCTGCAAAAGGTTAACTGCTTATAACACTGGGCTATATTTTATTGCCTATAAATAAATGAACCTCATTGTGGACATGAGGATTCAGTGCATTTGTTTCTGATGCTAAACATTTTCACATAGAGTCCTAACTACTGCACTCTCAAAATTGCCCAAGTCATTGATTAAAAAAAAGAAGCAAAATCTAATGATTTGTTGAAAATAATGAATACATTTTTTTAACAGTATTAAGGGAAATTTTTAGATTTATGCATTTTTATCTTACCTATCAGTTTAGCGCAAAATATAGGAGGACAGATGCAGTTCTCGTTTACTACTGTATGTCAGCAGAAATTAAGCTATACTGCAGTAATGTTACTGTCCATCTTTCTACGCATGGTTCACACTGAACAACATATAGTATCCAACCTTATGACTGAACACATAGACAACAGCGTCTGCCACAAGAAAGACATAGAAATCGTGTTGCATTATTTTTATCTTTAATAGTTATAATTATTTTAGACCCGTTTATGATTTTGGATTATATATATTGTTACCAGAAAAGGGAGCTGGTGAAGTTTAAATCTTCCTTCCTTTACTAAAAACAGCATCTGTGGCCAGTTTCACAATAAGCAAAAACACACTTAATTTCAAGTTATTCACGTGACCTGCAGCTGATCGTCATCCATACACATTTCAATATCCCAAAGGATTTCATAGCTGTAAAGGGCAGTCTGTTCTATAATCATGATGACCACGTCATTAGTCATCATGAAGTCAGGACTGACCACAGACTTTTTTACTTGTTTTCTGTGCAGTGTTGTTGTGTTCATGATTTTACTGAGATATATATATTTTTTATATCCTTGTATTAATGCCTGTTTTTTCTTTAACTCATATCGATCAGATAATCTGATATATCCTAATCTTACTATAAAGTACTTTGGTTAATATTGTTTTGAAATGTTTTTAAATAAACTGATTTGGATTGACTTATGTATCAAAATAAACTACCTAAAAGTAATTCATGATTAAAGTATTTAATTGTTTCAAATGTTATCACACCATCCAGTGGCTATTATCAGTTGCTACTGGGGCCCTACTCCTCCTCCTTGTCGACTCAGTTCGTTGTTAACACATGTCTGACCATTGTCATCATGGCTACGATAAAGACCACAGAGCGTAACATGTTTAGGCACAAAAACAAAAGTTAGGTTTAGGAAAAAGCCCTGGTTGACTATTAGTTTAAAATGTGAAACAGCTGTGTCCTCTGTCAAAACCCTTTGTTTGTTGCTCAACCATCCACTTCGACCTGCTGCCTTTGCAGTATTTCTCATTCCTTATAGACCAATACCAATGGTAACCAGTAACCCTGTTACCAGTCCTCTCAAGGTTGCCTATTTAGAACATATGCCAGTACTATGGCCTACTGGTAGGTGCAGTTTACCTCTTCTGAAGCATAATTATGTGTTTGAGAACAACTGATAATAGCCATTCAATGGGGTGCGCACTTTTAAAATAGCTAAATTACTCTGTCTTTTTTCACCAGATTATCTTGTTGCTGTTGTTTTGACAGATGATACAACCCATGTATGCAAAGACGTTCTCTATACGCCTCAAAACAATTCTTGTGTCCCCTGCAGCAGATTTAATATCTGATGCAGTGCAGAAAAAAAATGCAAGCATCAACATTAACACAGTATGCAGTTAATTGCATAATATGAAGAACACATTTGATCAGTCTGTAAAAAGGATTTTGTGAGTTTGCTGAGCAGATTGTTCTAAGACAACTGCATAATGTCCTTCTCTACAAGAACACCAGTATTGACTTGCCCATTATTGGATTAGGTGGTTCCCTGTACACTGACATAATGCCACTGGCCTAAGCAAACAGCTAAAGGTCAGTGTAGCACAAGCAAAGCTGGAAAAATGAAAGTCTAAATGATTTCAGCCAGCTGGCCCCCGCTTCTCTCTTCCACAGAAAGGTGCCGGTGCAAAAGTGCCTGTTAAACAATATATACAGTGATAGATTACAAATTATGAGTGCTGCCTTCTTTATCGCGTCATCCACTGTATAAACAATGACTAACATAAGGAGTTAAACATTATAGCAAAGAATGGAACAGAAGCAGAATCAAAAACCAAGCTACAGTTTAATAGCCATTTACAAAACATGCAATCATGGCAAAATGATTAAGGTGTACAGATCAGTGACCAGATGAGGACTATACGAGAACAGGGCTGCAGCATTTTTTTTACCCCACTGTCTGTCAGTGTATTGTTTTCACAAATTAACCATTTGTGTTCAAATAATTGGACATGCCCATCTACCAGATCTTGTCTGATCAACATCCATCCATCCATCATCTATATGTGCTTATTCCTATTTAGGGTCACCAGGATCTGCTGGAGCCTATCCCAGCTCTCTCTGGGTGAAAGGCAGGGGTCCACCCTGGACAGGTCACCAGTCCATCACAGGGCCACATATAGACAAACAACCTCACACACTCACACTCACTCCTATGGGCAATTTAGAGTCACCAATCAACCTGACCTACATGTTTTTGGACTGTGGGAGGAAACCGGAGTATCTGGAGAAAACCCACACAAGCACAGGGAGAACATGCAAACTCCACACAGAAAGGTCCCTGCCAGGCATTAAACCAGGAACCTTCTTGCTGTGAGGCAACAGTACTAACCACTCACCCACCGTGATCAGCAAACACAAAATCCAAATTTAAGGAACAGGATAGGGCAGGACTTTTGAGAATAAAACATGTGGGATTTTAAAAAATTATCCATTACTTAAATGATTAATAAAATATCTAAGCCAACCTTGAAGTGTCTTAATGTGCACTAATAAATTAATGAACAGATTCTTTCACCAGTATTCTTTCACCATCAGTATATGAAATGTCTTCTCAGTGGTTGCTTGATGGATAACGAAGCATAATTTCACAAGAATAAAATTATTTCATTTACCGAAGAGCTATATTGTTTTTCAACAAAATTATAATTTGACGATGCCAGTTTTTGGCATAATATTGCTAGAGTAAATTTTACTTCCATGCTGGGAACAACAAACATCATTTCCATATTAGATTTTTTCTTATATTTGTTCTTTAACACCATTTTTAGTCATTGTTCTCTGTTAGAGCCAACCCTAACCACTGGTTGTGGGCCCACTGCGCTGCCTTCGGCTCTGCTTCTGAATAGCCTGCATAAATTCCATTTACTAAAGGTGAATAGATTAATCACTCATTAACAAAGCAGCAGGATTTATCCAGCACCAGTGACTGACTGGTTGCTCTTTCACATTGCACCCAGTCATCCATTGTCACTGCCAGAGTTTTTTAATCACCGACAACACAGCTACTGACTGTTCCTTCAGCCCGTGTTGATGGGCATTTCAGTGACCCCTGAGAAACCTCAAAGGTTCCTTATTAGAGTGGAATGAGAGCTTTTCTCTAGAAGAGTCGGAGAGAATGAGCTAGGAGAAATGAGAAAAAGATGAAAGATGGAGGGGAAGAGGTGTTTGCTGAAGTGTGATTAATGAGAACATTTTGTTGTTTTTCCAGCACGCTTAATGGGACTGAAATTGCTTTGTTTCATAAACAAAGAAACATTTTTACATGTAAATGCAGATTATAATGCTGTTTGTTCAATTTCATTCATTCTCTTATAAAGCCATGTTCTGTTAGCAAGAATTAAAAACCTTTAATGAATACTGGCCTGAAGATGTATAAATAATGTGACATCCAAATGATAAATGCCCATATGCTCTAAATGTTTGTATGAATTTGCAGTGTGGCTGATTACACAATGCTGATCTGGTAATTGCATGGCTGAGTGTTACAAGATGATCAAAAGCAGGAAGCGTTTCCAATTTAATGCTTGTATAATGTTCAATTTTTTAACTTGTCAGTTTTTTATCCCTCAGCTCACTTAATGGCAACAGCGGCAAATCTATTTACATTTTCCGTTACGTCTTATTGCCGCGTGGTAAATAAGAAGAGGTTCATCATCATGGCTGATGAGCATTCTTATAAGCTTAATATCCTGATTCAAAAGGCTGAACATGACAGTGATGATGGCGAGTCAGTCTGTGCAGGTATCAGCATGTAAAGAATCAGTGAATATTCAGTCTACCAGTATTTCTGCACTGCTGAGTTTGATGACAAAGGCCCACACAGATACAATAAAAAAGTATTTACCTCCCACTCTCTGTCAGCCATACAGACAAACAAAGCACTCCATGTCTGCAATCAGAGTAATCAAGTGTGTGAATAGGCATTAGACAAGAAGATAATGACACAAACAGAGCTGTTCCAGTGGAGGTCAAACGGCTCATTAATTTGGAGAGTCTCTAAATGGTCCGATCCTGCAACATACTTTACAGAAACTTATTTATTTACTGTAACTCAAAATGTTCTGAGAAGATCAAACACTAATGTCCAAACATTTGATTCATCATGAATGGATCTCATTTACTCTATATACCCATATATATATATATTTATAAAAAGAAAAGAATACTGGACTAAGATTAAGCACTATATACTCTACATAGCAATGGGTTCTTATGAATATAAAAAAAAACTTTACATTGATCTCATTATAATATATATGATATATTATGTATAAGAATAACATTAAAAATGTCTGTTGCAAATGCCATGTGCATCATTATTAAAAAAAAAGAAATTTGAATTGAGATCTAACTTGAACCAAATTTTGATTTAGACACAAAAACTGTGAACCTGGGGAAGTGAGTTTGGCACTGATTTGAGGACAGGATTCGCGTGTCAGTCACTGACACTCCTCTTCGCCTTTAAAATAATTTTATACGTGTTAAGAGGTTTTATGTGTGACAGCCCCTGGATAATTGTTCAGCGACAGCACCTAGCAACACTGAAGGACAGTGCCAATATGTACACAAAGGCATGTTTAATTTTCATTTTCATGGCCTAATCCATGATTGAGAAAAGATAATCTGATGAGCACTGCACAGACCCAGACTGAACTTTTAAAACAAGTAATTAATAAAAATAATATTGACATAATGTGGAATTTAAAAAAAAAACTAAAAACAGATAATGGAACTAAATGTCATATTTATTACATGAACTGTTGTCAGATGAAATCTTCTGAAAAAGAAAAGTGAAATAACTTTATGAATAACTTTTTTGGAAAAACACCAATTTGACATGTTTTTTAGTCAGGAGCATACAATTTTGTTGTTGTTGTTTTCTCTCTGGGGTTCCCATGTCAGAGACAAAAGGAACAGAGTTGTACAAGTCTTCCACAGCTGAAATGCAAATCCGGCGAATCTGCTCCGTACAGAAAGGAACTTCCACACAATAACTGTGGTTTCTTTGTAGATGTGTGTATTTATGAGATATGTTTCCTTCATTTAGCTGTGCAGCTGTCTCCCCCAAGTCTACACAGAGGCCTATGCATTTTTCATGATAGTTTCATGGCATTACTCAGGGTGGTATATGTACATCACAACACATTCCCAGGCACAACAGTCAAGAGCCACTAGATTAATGCCCCAAAAGGAAGAACACAAATATGATGTTTTACGATATGGTTGTGTCTTCATCAGATAATGTTCAGTATGTGGTCAAGGTCAAAATATAGCCAATAAAACACATCCACATAGGCCACACATGAATTTACTGTGTTTAAAATCTGAAATACTGTGCAATCAATGTGCAGCCGCGATCCCAGAAACAATCATCCCCTAAATATTGCAGTGTAACTAGTGTGACTACTACAGTAAATAAATCCACCAGTGGAAGTGGATCTATTGGCACAAAAAAAAGAGGGAAGCCTAACTATTTTACACACAGGTCACCACTGATGTCATTTCATGGGATGAGAAAAAAAACTGTTCATTCACAAACCATCAATCTCGCCTCTCCCACTTTTGTCACAGGCACTCAAAGCGTGTAATTCAAGGGATAGTTTACGGGTTCATTTCTTGTGAATAAAGTTTTAGTTGACCAGCATTTAATTTAAGCTTTTCACACGTCTTTTCTAGAAGAAAGGGTGAAAAATATAGTCATCTGGTAAGTACTATTTGGCCCAAGTCATGGAATAAGTTTTAAGTCAATCCTTCATAAAATTCTTGTACATTATTTTTGATATCAGTGTTTCTGCTCTTTCAAGAGGTTTAAAATAAATTCCACATGTCACTGGTGCAGTGTCATTCCCAAATTTGTGGACTGCCACCGTAACTTATAGCAACCATGAGCCAATGGCATCAAAGTAAGCAACGAAACCATGGCAATAGGTATTCAATCAGAGGGAAGGGCCAGCACGGTTAGTTCAGCACTTGAACTGATGAAAGCATGTATTGGTTTTAAAATAGGGCACTAAAAGTCATGAAGCCTTCAGTTTTTTTTTTTTGTTTGTTTTTTTTTTGATATTCACATAAAAATATATCACTTTCTATCAATGGCAGAATTATACCCCCAGCATGATGCAATGAAGATCATTTTGGTGCCCATGCAGGCAGACATGCCTTTTTAGACACAAATATTCACACACAAAGGCTGGGACTTCCTCAGTGACAAGACAAACAAATGAAACAAATGAAAATATGTACTGATATGAATGGAGCCCTACATCCTTAATATCACAATGAAACTACTTCTGAATCCAGTTAAACAAAACTGAATCTAATTATAAACAATTTCACACATGTATAACACAGTAATGAAAGAATCTGATTTTAATAATTTAGGCAGCTGAAATTCTGGGTTATACTTTTGCATTATTTAATTTTTTCTTGTGATAGTCCTTTAAAAGGACCCTCAGTCCAAACTAAATATAAACAGAAGCAACACATTGCTGCTTAACATGCTCACAGTACCAAAAACAAAAAATACAATACAATTTTCATCATTACACATCTTTGCTTTTATTGTGCCAATTCAGTGTTACCATTATTAATCTGATCTCCCTGTCAGATGCTCACACAACTGAACACCCGCTCAGATACACACATCTACACACCGCTTTCAAAAGATATTTTCTGTGTTCTCGGGAATGTGATACACTACCTGTAGGGAATCCAGTCGGAGGAGTGCTTGGAGCTCATTCTGCATCAATCACCCTCACTGCTGCTGCCTAACTGCAAGGCTAATGGCCTGCAACAGCAACAGTGCAAGTGGCTACAGGGTCTGAGGACAGTGATCACAGCCAGTGAGCTCACATCGCCTGTTCATTCTCTGCACACAGCCCTACAGTATATCCCCAGCCTGCCTGTGTTTTTTCGTATCTCCTCTGGCTGTGGGGTAGCAGATGACTAAGAATCCAGGCAGACAGACAGCCACACTCAGTCATGCACACCGAGTACATGAAATAGCCGTGTTCTTCTCTTCCATGTGTATGGAAGAGCCAATGCCTCTCCTCGTCTCTTCTTCCATCCGCTGCCTCTGCTCCTGCTCTGCACTGGCTCTCTCCCCTCTCCCTCTGCACTCTCTCTCTCTCTCTCCGTCAGCTCTAAATTTCTCTCAGTTTCTTGCCCTTTAAATCCCCCCTCCTTTACTTTTTTCTCTCCAAATCTCACTCTCCGCCTCTTCACCCAAATTATCTCTCGTGCACCATCACCTACAGCAGAATTGAATGCAAAAACATAAGCAAAAAAAGAAAAAATAAAGGTTATTGTCTTGCCTCTTTGATGTTCCTTCTATGCTATTTCTGTACTGTGCCGCCCCCCTTCGCTCTAAAGCAACCATACACACTCTCTTCCTCTGTCTTTCTGACACTTTCAGTATCTTGTTTATAAACTGCATTACAAGAAGCATGTAAAACAGGGACTCAGATGTGTTTTCAGGACCATAATTTATTTATGAGAGGCATTAGCATATGACTGTGCAGACTAGTGTTAACAGCCTTTAATTCAACACTCTCTACAGCCGGACAAAGGCACCCTGTGATAGTGCCACAGCTCTGAACCTCTCTCACACACATCTGCTTCCGCCCTCCGTCTGCCACCCCTAACTGTCACCACATAAACACACATCACTCACTGTGTTCCCAGGGTTATTCAGAAGTCCATCTATAGACAGTTAAAGCAAGCGGCTTCCATGTAAAACTGCTGCTCTACAAGGAGTCGATTCATGTCAACTCTGTCAACACAAAAATATCTAAGTTTTAAGTATGTGATCCATGCATGTGCAGGTTTTACACAAGTGAAATTATCTGAAACAATCCTGAAAATCATTAAAGGAAGAAAGTCTATTACTTGTAGGTGCAGATAAAAGCATTTCACCTTTCACATCTACTGACTCTCTGCAAAACAGCCGCAGGCAAAATCCTGTATTTGCTGTATTTCTTCATCCGTGTTCTGCACCAATTCCTGAGTTATATTCACATGGATTTAGAACATTCAGTGCACCAACCCACTCTGAAATACATTAAAGTACACACACAAACACACACATTTATGATTGCTGAGGCATTGGTAATATGTTGGAGCTTACAGTGTTACGTTCATTCTCCCAAGGTCAATTTTTGATGCAGTTAGACGCACTTTGTTACATGGTGACACACTATTGTAATAATCTCACAAAGTGTTTGTTAACTAAAGACAATTCACACAGTGCAGTCATTATATAGAGCATTTAAGCATTTTCCATTAAATTATTGATTACACACCTAAAAACAAGCATCATTGATATAAAGTGCAGCAACCAAACATGCAGTCAATATACTGGATAGTCCAACACACACACACACACACACACACACACACACACACAGAAGATGTACTGCAACGTGGTGGTATTCACCTCTACTGTAGAGGTGACAGCTTCAACGCCTCTGCAGCTGCTTTACTGAAAACATAATGAAACATTGATTGCATTCTTGAAAGGTATGGCCTTTCAAAAATGCCAAGTCACAAAGGCATTTCATTTTGACTCCAACGCAAAGCAAGTGTTGACAGAATGGACAATAAAATAAATCACCTTCCATAAAATTTAAAAACAGATCAATCCCTCACAGTGTTGTACCCATCAAGTCGCAGAGCACCAGCAACATTTAAATCAAAAGGAAGTCAGTGCGGTCAGTTTTTAAGAAGGCTGGTAATATGTGGGACAATACATTAGGTTCTACACTGGTAACATATTTAATAGAGAAGTTTGTTATTTGCGCTGCTAAAAAAGAGTCAAATGTTACTGTATTTAATTACTGCGAGGCATGTTGACAACAGTTTGTGTTTTACTAAAGTGGGCCGTAAAGTCAGATGTCCCTCCTACACAGCTCTGCTGTACAGAATCGTAACTCCACTACAAAAGGCAAATCCCAGTCTTCCCCCATCAAACTCCAAAAGACCAAAGGAAAGATTGTGTAGTGTTTGTAACGCAACCCAGGGGACCCATGTTCTTTTTGAGTTTTGTGATTTATCCAGTAATAAGCATATCCAGATAGCACGGAGCCATCTGAAGACACAACAGCCTGCTTCAACCATGCTTCCTGCTGCAGTTATCACAGTATTTGGGAAGACATTTGGTTTAACTTGTCTTATTGAGATTTTGGCTCAACAACCATCAGCTCTGCCAAGGGCATGAGCAAGGCACAGATTCCTCTTATTGGCTGCCATATAAGCTTAGAGCAAACATACGCTTTTGACTATTACAAGCAGAGGCTACTAAGCCTTTGTGAAGAGATACATTTAGACGATTGTCAACGAATGTAACTTAAATCTTTCTGTGGTTCAGCTGGTGAAAGAAAATGGAACAAGCCACTCCACTGAGGAACAGGTGTAGGCACAGCACAGTGCTTAATATTTGATGCTGAAGGGGAGACTTTGAAGTTTGGCTTTTGTCAGGAGACTGTTCGAATTGGGAGGAAGTTGAATTTTTGTGAAATTTGTGAAGATAAAAGGATCTCGTTCCTCCTACTTAATTTAGTAAACAGAATGCTCTCTTCTGCCATTTTCCCTCTTGCCACAGAGCCATTACTGCATTAAACATTAAATGATAAGATCCTCTTGACAAATTTAATTTTTCCAGTTCAGAATTTGTTCTCCCAGAGGCATTTTCTTGTTGGTAATAGGAAACCAGCAGTATCCATAATTACAATAATGGTTCTGGCACAGAAGGCACACACTAATGTGAAAATGGATCTCTGGCTTTTGCTTGCCTATGTCAAACTGGCTGTAACACAGCTGCAAAACACAAAGCCTTAAGAAGATAACAGCCTGATCAGTCAGCCAGAACATCTCACAATTCACGAGTGACATTTACAGTAGCTTTGTATAAATCTGTATGCTGAATATTTGGATATTTTTATCACACGCAGAAAACCAAAAGCCCCTCGAGTCCAAATTCTCAGTAAGCAAGGAGGCGATTTCCAACATGCTAGAGCCAACTCCGCTCTTCTGTCCAACATAAACAGGCATTACTTGTATTTTGGCACTACACGCAGCAAGTTTGATGATTTCTTTATGTCTGATAGGTTGGATGCACAATAATTTGTGGTTGTGTGGTTGTGTCGCACCTTCTCAAAGCAGTTTCTCATCATCACAATTTCCATCACAGTTAATAGTGTTAGAGCAGTTCCCTTTGACTTGTAAAGGTGAAAATTCACAAGTTTACACCTCAGAAATTGCTGAGCATGAGCACTAAACAAGGTGGTAAAAACCAGTGGTAAACTTCCATAAAAAGTTGTGACATTTCATTTCAGCATGACAGACACCTGGAAAACATTATATGAGAGGCAATAGCATATGACTGGATGCTAAGAGGAGCAAACAGTGACGTTTATACCTGTGTTCCATTATTTACATATAGTAGAGGCTTCATTCGTTTCATTGCTTGATGCCCATGCTTGATAACCACCTTATCACAAAAACTGGATAGGAACTGCCTGGATGCACCATTAACAATAACCACTGTGTTGCCAGTTTGTGCTGCAAAGTGCAGTGGATAAAACATGTGTGTCCTCCAGATTCAGGCAAGAGAAAGACATATGTCTCTGCTGCACTTAGAGAAGCCTTAAAAATGGGACTCATCAAACTTACATGATGTATTCAGCCTTGAAGTGTGGACTTCGAAGTATGCAATTAGGACACGGCAACACAGGAGTGAGTCACTGACTGGCTCCGCATTACATCACATCACACACGGGAGCGTGCTGCACTTCAGAGAGACTGGAGGCGTGCCAAGCGATCCTGTTACTAATAATGTGGTCAAAGCTAAAAAAGCCATGTCTGCATCAGGATTAAGAAAATGGTTGCTGTTTAACAACCCACCCCTGTTTAATCATACATACACAACACTGTAGAGTATTACAGGAATGAATGGGTTACAACTAATATCAGATGGTGCAACAGCTTGTGAGTAAGTGTAACCTGACTTTGGAAACTGCTTTTGGAAGCTCAGACATTTAATATTTAACTGTACAACCTTTTAGTCACTCAAGAGCGCTTCTTTTGCAAGTGCTTCTGACGGTAATAGAAAACTTCTGCATTTACATGTGAAGGCATGATCAAAACAATAAAGCAGCATTACACAAATTTTCAGAGTGCATGTAGTGGGAAAAACTTCAAATAAATAGCAAGGCATACACTTGACAAGGCAAAGCAAGCTATTGTTCCCTCTTGTCACTCAGGAAAGTGGCTAGAAACCCAAATTAAACAGTACAGGGGAGCTGCAAATCCTTTCAAGGCTTTTCTAAACTGTGATTACATTGCATATTCAAACTACATCTGAGAGCCTTCTTGAGAAATCACAGTCCTAATCAGATCCTATTTGATTGTTCAGCCCATGCAGGAATGTCAGGCTAATGCACTGTGTAATGATTTTACAATAAAACCAGCCTCATTCGACCTGTAAAATACAATTTAGGAAAAGCTCTTTACATACAGAATGGGCTAATGAAAGAAAATCCCACATTTAGCTAGAAACAGCCCACTGTGGCCTTCTGTGAATCAGCAGCAGTTCCAGGTGCAATTCAGCAGATAATAACATCATTTTTTATAAAGACTTCAAAAAATCTTGAGAAAATGAAGAAATGTATATTTCTTTTTCTTTTTTTTTTAATTATCTGCAGCTAAAACCAAAACGCCATTCAATGAAGGTTTCTATGAGGCATTTTGTTTAAACAGTGGTATCTTTATGTTAAGGGGAGCTGTAAATCGTAGAGTGAGAGAGAGAGAGTGAGAGACAGAAACAGAGAGACTATGTGTGTTTGTGTGTGAGAGAAAAGTAAATCTCACAGCTTCAGAAACAGAGAGTAAGAGCCTGTGTCAGCTTATGCATGAAAAGAATGAAAAGTGAATGAGCACATTGACTCATGTCCAGTACAAGTTGAATCTAATGTGTGTTCTCTGTTAATTCCCTCTAATGTGGGTAATGTGGTCTTTGCCGGTAAGAAGAAACTGTGGAAAATTTCAATTTGTAATTCAGCTATATTTTCAGGAAAACATTTGTAACACCATCACATAAAAGTAAACTTTCATTGTACTACTACAACGATAATCAAGTCTTACTTCACCTTATCTTTTCTATGTAACATGCAAACCAAGGCTATGTGTTAAGTTAGTTTCTGCCTTCTGGACTCTAGTGCAGCATGCAAGTGTGCTAAAGAATCAGCAAATACACATACACAGTCCTTGTATCAACATAAATCCCTGGGTCTCATCTCTCAGTGCCTAACAGAGGGCATGCATAAAACATGATTTGGATTAGAAAATGTCACGCTGGATGAAACAGTGTCCCAGTGAGGCAACCAGATGGACTGCTTCAATATACCGAAGTTCTTTTGCATTCTCTTTTTTTGTAGCACAGCTCTGTCTGTGTATGTATAACGTGAATCTGTGTATGAATAGCATGCTACTGTCACTTGTAAATACGTCATGAAGATAACATTGATAGAATTGAGAGGCTCCCCACTCCTGACTAACCAGGCAAATTAACTTCAGATGATCAATATACAACACATTACCTGTGCTGTGATATGTAACACAAAATAAACTAAATAAAAATATTCCTATATCATTTGGAGTCTGGGTTAAGTTATAATCAAAACAAAATTGTGCTAGAAATTATACAAGCAAAATGTTGCTTGCAAATATACAAAATGTGATAACAAATGCAAAAAGCTGCACAAAAACAAATATAATGGTGACTGTGAGATGAATCACCAAGAGGAAGAGACATTGCATATACCACTGCCTTAACAACACATCTATCTCTGAATGTGACTCTGTAGAAAGACTATATATTTTGAGCTTTGCTAATTTGGTATTTATGACAGGGTTTCCCTTTGGAAACCACTCGTATCCAAGGGCAACAAACAAAGATGCACAGCTTAGTTTATAAGAAACATAAAACCTAATATGGACTGATGAGTCAGCTCCCATAATTTTGCTGTGTATCTCTATTCAGATGCATTTAATTTAAGCAGCCAAATTTTGCTTTAAACTCACAATGTTATTTTGCAGTGATTGATTTGTTTTTGTCTAGCTGTTAAAAGGTGCCTTACTGGTTCTTCCCAGCTATCAAATGTGTATATAAGTGTTGTAGTAACCTTAAATCAAACTTCCATCAGTTATGAAAAGTAGGAAATACAAATCTACATAGAGGTACATTCATAATGTATTGCAAAATACAGTCCTGTCTTTAAAAATGAATTTTCATCACCTAGTGAAAGCACTAAAAGACCATTATAAGTAAAAGTAATAAAAGCTTAATTTGTCTTCTCAGAGGTTGGTTGAAACGGAGGATAACAACTACATCTTACACAGTCTGACGCATATCGTACCTCACGCCTCGCTGACAAATAGACAGCAGACAGGCAGAGACGTTAACTAAGAGTGTCGTCTTGTCAGATGCTGTACAGAGTGTACCTATCTTTAGAGGAGTGCATGTATGTGACTCACTGTTTCTAAGCTGTTTCTTCTCATACCGTACTTATCTATCTTCTTTGTGCTTTATCCTTTGCTCTCAGATTAGTTTTGCATGGTCATCATCTCCAGTTTAAAAAGCTCCAAGAAATTACAGTATGAATTAGTTAACTG
Organism: Mastacembelus armatus; assembly: GCF_900324485.2. Taxonomy (NCBI): domain Eukaryota; kingdom Metazoa; phylum Chordata; class Actinopteri; order Synbranchiformes; family Mastacembelidae; genus Mastacembelus; species Mastacembelus armatus. Next base: position 9,890,647 of record NC_046635.1, on the reverse strand, counting down.
CCGTAGACAAAAGGAAGAAATAGCAAACCATATGACATATGACACCAAAAAATCTAAAGACTGTTTTTTGGCTTTCTAACCATCATTCTTCTTCTCACAAACAGCACATCAGCCATCAGTTACCTTTTTCACTGTGAAGTAACATGTAATACCCTGTAATAATCTGACCATGTCACTCTAACTCTCGGGTAATTTCATGGATCAGAGAGCAGTGCTAATGGATGTTTTTAATTCCATGGCACAGATATGGAGGGAGTAGTGCGCTGCGAATGTGTGCAACACTTGCATCCAAACTCAGCATCTTTGCAAGGAGGCAGCAGCTGATGTCTTTTTCTGTATGTCACGCTGCCTCCTCTGATAGACGCTCCTCTGCTGGCTCGCTCCTGTGACCATGGCAACAGCAGAGACTAATTATCATTTAAAAGCTCAGTGGTAGGCTATTTAAGCACAATATCTGCGTCAAGAAAAAACACACATACACAAACACAAATCCATTACCGCTTTGCCGGCTGCCATAGCTGTGATTAATTAAACCGGCTGTGCCTGCAACGTGTGGTAGCATCACTGTGTTGCTGCAGTAAGCAGAATGTTTTATTTTTCTCCACCGACAGGGGGACTCATTCACCGGTGACAGAAATGTGTAGTGATGACTCATGGACACATGGCGGAGCTGTACAATAGCACAAGATTTGCATTTCCATCTTCACAAACCATACTAGCTGTTTCACACTTTATATCAGACACATGCAAACGGATATTATAAGAGTCACCAACAGCTAATGTGTATGAAAAGACAGACTGCTTTCCAGTTGTATTCGTGTATTTGGCATTTTAGTGTTGTATCTTAAAGTAATAATACATATATATACATGAAATATTAAAGGTAATACAAGAAAATAACAAACCTACAATCACTCTTAGCAGATAAAAACTGAATGACTTATTCAATAGCAACAAGTAGTATTTCTTAATTATAACTTTCCCTGTTGTGTGGGGGATAAAAGATAAATCCTCCTTAGTTATGATTGGCTCTTCCCCCCATCTGCAGTTTACAGCATAAACATGCAAAATACTTGTAGCTGACAGACATAGTGGTTACAAAAAGATGTGTTGATTAAAGTATTTCTAGGCGTTTGTGTTTTTGTTTTTTCCTACCATCTGATCCACTGAGTCATTACAAAACACCCTGTTCTATATTTTTGGACTTTGGGTTACAATTTATACAGTGAGAAACTCATTAAATGTCCAGGCATCAGAGTGAACCGAGGATAAACTGTTAGAAGCAAAATTAAAGAGAAACAATGCCAGAATGGAAATACTCTCCATCCTGGCTCTGCTCTGTGTTTGTGTGCTCCTTTTATTCATTAAGACCCCATTTTAATTATTACGATAATTTTAATGGCAAGAAGGAAACACACAAGACTGCACATCACGTTTGTATTTTCTAAGAAAGCAATAATTCAATATTATAAATCAGAAGCCCCTTGACAGAACAAAATGAGCACGGTGAGGATGACGAGAGCATACAAAGGAATATATAAATAATGATCATGTAACAGAGCAAAGTTACATAGTTGGTTGCCTATGGTGCTAAAATCTTTAAGGCCGGCTGCTCTCTCCTTGTTGAAAAGATAAAAGTAATCCTCCATGTATCTATTAGTCTCATAGCAACATGGTTTATGTTCCCACCAGATCATCAGTATTATAATGGACAGACAGCTCAGTGTGAATTAAATCTCCTTTCAACTTAAATGTTAAATCAGAGTTATTAGAAATTAGAGAAAACTGAAAATGGTCAAACTGATATTTTCAGTATTGATATAGGATAATATTGTGTATATTTTCTATTAAAGCCAAATTGCCAGCCATGTATGAATCTGTGGCAAATTAAGTTATATTCAAAATGGATGATCTCACAATGTATGAAGACATAGACGAACACAAAGAAAAGAAGCAGGACAGAGCAGTTACATGATTGGTTATTGCTTTAGTGTCACTCAGTGGACAGCCAATCACTTACCTGTTTCTTGCCTGTTTGTTCTGACAGTCAGATAAAAATGACAAAAGGTAACTTAATGGAATAAAACACTTGTTGGGGAACAACTGTGCTGTGAAATTTTGAAATGCAAATGACCTGGTGAAATAAAATGACCTGCATGAACTAAATTATATGCTTCTGAAAAGACAAAGAATACAAGTCTACAATATTCACAAGTCAAATTGTTCTTCACATTTCCCCTCTATTGAAATATGGATCAAAAACCACTATAATGCAATCTTTCAGACCCAGCAAGACAACAGTATGATATGATATTCTCTTCTATGTGAAGAAGGGACTAAAGGAGAAAAGCCAGCATATGTTCCCAATAGAGTCTGTTCATAGATATGGCATACAGAAATACCCAGTCAACGTCTACACAGCATTATTTCTCAAAAACTTAATGCCTCTTCTCGGTTTCATGCCAACATGTTTCACCATAGCAACCAGCTCCAGAGGCATATCCCACACATATCCGCTTGTGGTACAGAGCCAGGTATGGAGGAGAAGACAAACATAAATATAATTCATTCAGAACAATGGCTAATGGAAACCAAAATCATGTATCATCCAAATCATGTTTTCGAATTCAGACTGAAAATATTAAAATGACAGGGTCATCCAAATTTTATCACAGCCACTCACAATGTGACTCAGAAGTATGTATGGCCGCTGTGTGCCTGTATCCAACAACAGTGTCTGGGCTGCTCCTGATGAGTTGGTGGATGGTGTCCTGGGGGATCTCCTCCCAGACCTGGATCAGGGCATCAGTGAGCTCCTGGACAGTCTGTGGTGGTACTTGGTGGTGTCATATCCACTGAGACATATAGTCCCATAGGTGCTCAACTGGTCAGGGGAACGTGAAGGCCAGTCAATGGCGTCAATGTCTTTGTCATCCAGGAACTGCCTACACACTCTGGCCACATGAGGCCGGGTACTGTCCTGCACCAGGAGGAACCTAGGCCCCACTGCACCAACGTAAGGTCTGACAGTTGCTATGAGGATTTCAGTCAGTTACTGTTGGCTATGACATGAAGGGCTATACGGCCCTCCAAGGTGAAGTGAACATAATGCCAGTGGTGGACATGCCAATTCTGGTGTTCTATTAAATGCCAATTGAGACACAGCAAACTTTCTTCTGATTGCATGGATTGATGGATGTGCCATCTCGGAGTAACTGGACTACCTGTCCGACCGATTTAGGCTGCCAGTACTGCCTTGTACTGACAGTAGTGAAACAGACTCAAAACTGGAGAAGAATTAGTCAGGAAGGATAAGTAGAAAGCATTTGTCTGTGGCCACCACATGCAAAAACCAGCCCTTCTTAGGGGTTGTCTTACTTTTGCCTCACCATTACACTTTCATTGGCACCTAAGCAGATGAAAGTGATTCAAAATCACTTGTGCTTCCTAAATAGATAGGTGATATCACTGAACTTTTTTTGAGCAGTTTATCCTGTATATTTAAAGACCTTTTTTAAAATATTGCTCAAAAAATCCTTTTAAAATACATTAAGAAAATACAAAACCCATAAGTTAAAAATGGGATCCACAGTAAAAAGATTAAAGATATTTTTCTTGAGCTAATAAAAGTTGATTTTGTGATTTGATATAATCCTAATCATAATGACATCATACTTTTAAGGCATAATTTAAGATACGGTAAGTATATAAACACATTATCTGAAAAAAAAAGCTATGTATTTGCTCAAAAAATGCAAGATGAAAGAAGATCTAATGTAAGATATGAGATGAAAAAAATATAGTCCTGTAAAACATATCATGGTAGTCCACAGCTAATGTAGGCTGAAAGAGGACAACAAGGGAAAGGAGCAGTTCAAGAGAGAGTGAGATGAGTAAATCAATACCACATGGAATAAATGAAGAAAGGCTAATGGTCTTGGTATGGTCTTTGTCATCACCTTTTCTGGTACTAAGTGTCCACAGGGACGTCCTCCCTTAAAGATCTGTCCTTCCTGCTGTTTACCTGCAGTGTGAGTGTAATATAAGAGAATGCTTTGATTTGTATGCATATCCTCCTGGAGAAATATCTCTATATATGCATATGACTGTTTGCATAATATATGTATCTGTGATCAAAATTAATTTACATGTGCATGCCAGTGGCTGCATAAAAGACTTTAACCTTTACAGACATGCCAGTGACACCATTTCACAGTGTTTTTTAATCGATGTCACAATATCAACAATGTCACAGGAATGATGGTGGGGCACCACACACCCACAGAACATTAACTTTACTTGCACTCATATATTTTATTTTTTCTATTTATATTTACAACAAGAACTTACATCTAGCCAGCTTTGTTCAGCTTTAAAACTGAAAGGCAAAGGGTTCTCATTTATTCAAGGTACAACTCACATAAAGAAGTACCATTGTGTAATATATGTCATCACTTCTAAATGTTTTTTTTTTTTTTTTCTTGTGTCCCCATCTCTACAGGCCAAGGACACAGCTGGGATGTCATGCTGTTCCTGACTCCTGCTCCAAAGACACACCTGCTGCTGGAAGGACAATTCAACACAAACCCACTTTGATGTGCACGAAAATTAAGAAGCTACAGCAAAGGCTCCAAAGTGAGAAGGCTACGAACACTGACATACCACGCATAGAGGGGTTATGAACAGGGGTAATACTTTTCCTCGAACTAGAAGATTGTTTGGTAAAAAAAAAATGCCAGGCTGAAATAAAGATTACCTTTAATAATAGCATCTGGGGATTCTTTACAAATCAAAACTTTGATTTCACATTTGAAAATGAAAAACATAATCATTAGTACATTCATTTCCACTGGCAGTTTCACTGTCATTTAACAGATTTAATTATTTTTATAGTAGGCTTTGTTTTGTACAAACATCAATTTGAATCATTTTCACTTAAATGAGTAGGTTATTGTGTGTAGACATTTCTGTTTACATTAAAAACTTGTAAATATTATCACTAGGCTTTTGACAGTAATGGCTTTTTCAGTATAAAGGCACTATTATCTATTGATTGTCGTATTAAATCGGATTCACCGAGAAATTCATTAAGCTATACAAAAAGTGTCTTACACAAACACCTCCACACCTTTCAACTGTATCTCCAGCGCACTCTTACACTTGAAAGATCATCTTTCCAAACACTTCACAGGTGAGATAATCATCAAGTGTTACTGAAGGACATTTAAGAGGCTCGCTCCTGGGCTGTGTACCTGATTGTCCTTCGTCATCTGCATTTAAAACGCATTACAATCATACAAAAGAACAGAAGCAAAGAACAGAAGAAAAATATTCCTGTGGTATAAAAACCATATTTCTTGCAGCACTGGAAAAATAATCATTTCTGCGCAGGACTGGGTCAATAGCATTTAAACCTTCGAGGTTTTTAAATAATACAAATTAAATTATTAGCCAACTATGCCTTCTTTAAGATCTTAATTTTTAACAGTTATATAAACATGCGAGGATTAATCAAATGCACTGTTTTCAGGAATACACATGTAATGACATTTACAGCCACTATGTTTAGCTCACTGTTTTATTTGGGTTTCTTTAACAACAGAGGGCAATGTTAGCATTGTTAGTTGAAGGTCAGCACAGCCCTGCACAGTGTGTACTCAGTCACATTTGCCAACAGATTACCTGGAATTAGCACTTCATCTAGAAATCACCACTATTCCCAAATTGCCAGTCCTCTTTTGTCTCACATGAGCGACCTTTGCTTTCACATCTTACGGTCTGCAAGCACTGCCACCACAGCAAGCACTGCCTCACAGCAACAGACATCAAAACACAGAGGGAGACTTTAAATTGGAAGGTTCTTCACCTATGCACCTGGTGTCAGTCCCTACATGACAGCAGCACTATAAGAGGCAGGACTCGCTGTTTCCTCAGACCATTCAAGTTCCTTTTTACTTGCAGAGGAAGAACTTGACTGACACGTTTTTGTCGCTGGTACCCTCACAAATCTCCACTTGAAAAATGTTTGAGCTTCAACTCAGCAGTGTCCATAATCTTTCCCTCCATACCTCATGTCTGCAGACTAGTATCTCCTCTAGCTGCCCATTATGTTGTCTGGATTTGATGTAATCCGATGTTCTCAGTAAAACAAACATGCTATAATGCAGGGGTCTCCAACCTTGGTCCTCGAGTGCTTACTGTCTTGCAGGTTTTCCAAGTATCCCCTTCCAGTTTCTGATTGGTTGAACACACCTGAGTCAGGTAATCAGCAGTAGGTAGGGCAGGTATATCTGGAAAACAAGCAGGACAGTAGTGCTCGGGGACCAGGATTGGAGACCCCTGCTCTAACGTGTATGCCAAGAGGATACACAAGATTGTAAAATTAAATAAGTTATGATATGACAACATTTAAAAACCAATCTGTATAAAGTCTGGAATTAGGTGTAAGTCATTCATCATATATTCAGTTCATTCAGCCTTTTTTAACAACTTGACTGAATTTACCATTATAGGGCAATATTTAAAAAAAAAACCACCTGATTTTGTTTGTTTTTCCATAATTTTTTGTTATTTAACTTGTTCTGGGACATACTGGGATGGGTTTATATTTATAGGTAAATATGTGTAGACAACTGAATTAAATAACAATCCTTGCTTAACAGCCACTAATTAGAACCAAAGTAGATGTCTGAACCAGTAAATAGCTGACATTTGTTTTTTGCAGACAGTTATAAAGGTGTTGAACTGGTTAGGGGCACAGGTACAAATAATTGAAGATATTTGCTAACTGCTAGCAAACTGAAACAAAAGCTGCATAAACAAAAGCTTGAAAGCCTTGTTTGCTACCCTGCCTTTTCTATCTGTGGTTACTACAGAAACAGGTGGACAGTGACTAAGCTATGAACTGCATAATAACAGCAATGCAGCAGAGCGCTCGTTGAACTGGAGCGTCAGGAGGCTTGATGAATAAGATGTGACAGGCGACATTAACAGAAACAGGGTGAGTTAGGAAACTGCATTTTTTACCCATGTCAACAGCGTGCTAAGACAATTTTCCATAACCACGTTGTAACAGTACAGTTTAAAGTACAGTGACGTTAAAAAAAAAAAAAAAATGCAACCGTATAATAAATGCTGTGTGTAATGGCACTGAGTGCTCTAAAAACCTATCCTAGCATTGGTGAGGCTTGTGGACAGGCTCTAACAGCAGGCGGAGTGGACGCTCCAACACTCTTTGCACACAGTTGTCACTTCAGCAGCTCTCCTGCAATGTGCTGTAGGAGTCATAGAGAACGGTCTCAAGCCTGGTTTTTCAGGATTGGTTTTCTTCATAATGTTGTGTGGTGTCCAAAACCTACATAATTCCATTAACACAAGCGCAGGACTAAAATTAAAGCGATTGCACAGCAGTCAGTATATGTTGAAATACAGAATATATTTCTGAAGGTGGAAAGGAATCAGAAGAAGTAGAGCCAAAATACTAGATTTTGAATATGAAATGTATGCTCTTTTTCTCACAGCTCACTGTAAAACAGTAGACAGAGTGAATAATTGACATGGGCTTAAAAATAAATGGATAGTCAGACATTAAAGGGTTAAAAGTCTTAATCTCAGCCAATAACTTCAGGTTGTTTGTCTGCAATTCCCAACTAAGGTACATGGTTCATCTGTGACTCATTTCTGAAGCCACCCACAGTAGCCCAAAGCACACCATGGATTCCCACTACAGGAGCTCACAGCACTTAGGTGTGTATGACTTGGTAGCTGAGAACCAGTGTTAGAAATACAATTGTAGAAGAGGGTCTCTCGCAAATCTTCTAACTGGGACAGAGTTCAATTTTCAAAAAGCAACACGCATTATTCTGCCTATACTTCGAATTAATGATAGCCTACTTTCTGGCAGGTTAGAGCTTCAGTAAGGCAACACAGAGCGCATACACAGAGACACACGATACTGACACAGTACTGTCAGTACTGTCAACAGCTCCTGCTGTGACCAATTCGCACCTGCATCACAAGCTGAACAAACACAAGCACCCCTCAGATCAACCCATGTGATCTGACCTAAAACCAAATCCATGCTTAGAAGTTACCCAGGAGCTTAAAACAATATCATATGCTAAAGCACATCACTACATGTCTACAGTAATTATTATATACATTATTGTCAGAATATAGTTTAAGTCTGCTTCGTTTACTGCAGTGGCTCCAAACAAGCACAGCTGAAAGACAAAAACACAGGCTTGAAAATATGGCCACTGAGCAAACAATGCAAAAAACCTACAACAAACACAGACTGAGGCTACATCCACATAATAATGAATGTGCATCCTCATAGGTCTTTTTCATAAAGATAACCACTTGCAATAAAACAACAAAAAAATTGTGCTATGCTAGAAGGCGGAATGACATCAATACAAGCCTTGAGTTTTATGTGACAACTGAAGAGATTTGTTAGTATGTTATTTTTTTTCTCCACTGTGCCATGAAATCTCAAATGAGCATGACTTACAAAGTACAGGCATAGTGAAGAAATTAAAACAGAACACATTTTCAAATTCCAACAAAACAAATCTTTTGCTTCAGCAAAGATATGGCCAGAATGAAAAATTAAGACTTCTGCACATGTGATTTGCTTTGGAATTTCAGTTCCACTCAAAACATTTTTATTGACAAATCACTATTTCTTTATAACGTTTTACAATGCCTTTTTCCTCACAGACAGATCCCATACTGCAAGGATGAGAAATTAAGGAGAAACTCTTAAAATCTTGAGAATGCTACACTGAGGTCTGTAGGCTCTGAATGGTATCTTGTCAGCCCACCTTGGCCCTCCATCTCTAGGATACAGTGTTTGCTGAGTGGGTGCCACTACACAGTGTGATTGCACATATTGTAGGTCTCAGTTCTAACAGGCTCCTTTATGACTTAAAATGGCTACAAGAAACACGATGGTACGAATAGACATACTCAAAAGTGGGAATAATTATGCTTATTTACATTAAATATATATCTGCATTTTATGGGTGTGTATACAGAGGCCATGGCATGGAGGAGTGGGCGAGGTGCGAGGTCCAAAACCAACGAGGTGGTCTAAAACAAGAAGGTTAAACACAAAATATGCAAGAAAGCTGGAGCACTTCTACCACGTGCAAAGTGCCAGTATATATTCTAAGCAGACTGATGAGGGAATTGTGCACAGGTGTGTGAGTGAGCAGGGAAAGATCAAGTGACTAGAAATAAACAATAAACAAAGCTGACAACCTAAATTGTGACAATGTAATTATGTCTGACAAACACCAAGCTCTGTTCATCACCTGATTAACACCATCCCTACTATAGTGGTGTCAGCATCACGGTATGCAGGTACTTTTAGCTAGCCTGGCCAGCCAGACCCACTCCTTTCTTAGCAAAAGAATGTGGGTCTGAAACACCTTATGTGGAGTCTTTTCCTCCAGCTTCAAAAGAGACCTGTTCATAACGTTTCTCAATGCCTGTCCCAAATCCACAAATCTCTGTACAGCTAGCTTTTGCTGTTTAGTCTGTTCAAAAATATGCACAGAATTGGTGATAACACTATGTATTGTTTTTACAACAGAAACAACCATTCACTAGCGTCTCTACGCTACCACACGTCATTCGCTGGTCTCACTGTCGCTTTGCTTGTGTTTGTTTCTCTGATTGCTTTTTTCTGCATCCACTGGCCTGCCCCCTGGAATTCAATCTCAACCGAAGAGACTGCAGACTAATTCTTTGTATAGAATAGGAAAAGAGTTAGCCTGGCTGACCAGCACAGACTGGGAGACTGGTCAGAATTGAGAGAACAATGAATGCCACCAAATACATAGAGGCTCTTGAAGAAAACCTACTCCAGAGGCTTTAAAATTATATCTACAACCATATACAATAGGACTGACTACTTTTTACAGTATGTCTTCACACTGTTGTCAGTGTAAATCCTTGTCTACCGTGCCTGTGGTATTCAGTGATATAGCAACAGTATCTCTAACCACCCACTGTACTGAAAATTGCCGGCTGAGTGTGACTAAGGAAGAATTGGTTGGTATGGTTAGATGTGTGTGATATTTGTGCTATTACCTGATGGAGGCACAATAAGGCCATTTATTAAATGGTGTCCATTTAATCTGTGTACTGCAGTCGGTGTCTCAGTTGAGCTACACTCTGACGGTGCTCCATCAATCTATCCATCCATTTATCATCCACTGCTTATCCTAGAGCGTCCAGGGTCACAGTGAGCTGGAGCCAATCCCAGCTGACACTGGGTGAGACGCGGGGTACAACCCGGACAGATCACCCATCTATCACAGGGCTGACACACAGAGACAGACAAACACTGACATTCACACCTACAGAAAATTTACAGTCAAGTACTGAGAGAAAACCCACACAGACACAGGGACAACAGGTAAGCACCACACAGAAAGACTCCAGGGTCAAACAGGATTTAAACGTGGGCATTTTTGCTGAGAGGCAGCAGCCCTAACCACCACATCCTGACCGGACTTATACTATTAATATTATTTTGTACTGAACATACTTACAGTGTTTTCGTTAGAGCCATTTTCACTTGACATCATTCAGTGACTGATTCATGCCTGACATTATGCTGATGACATCACAAACATGCACGCACGCGCACGCATGCACACACACACACACACACACACACACACACACACACACACACACACACACATACACACAATGGATATTTTATTGTTTGTTTTATTGGCATAAATCACACATAACAAATCCTCCGCTTGCTTATAACTTTAATTTCTTCAAAAACTAGGCTTAAAAAAATAAATCAATAAATGAAATAATTTTTGCCAAGCTGTGGAACAAAATGTCTCTAGGGGGTGCCTCGTTTCCCCATCTATGTACTGTGTGTTCATACTCTTGATTCCTGTCTGAATTTTGTACCAAAATGTGAGGATACAATCACAGTAACCCCTGCTGAGGCTTAGCCTGCAGACATCCTGGCTGATGTGTCCACCCCTGTGGCTGAAGGACTTCAGCTTATACACAGATATTCTTACCACAGTGCATATGATTTTTAGTCTTTACTGTAAATAAACAATGTCACTTCCCCAGCACATATAACTTTTACTAAACAAATGTCAAGCCATAAGATAGATAGATAGATAGATAGATAGATAGATAGATAGATAGATAGATAGACAAACATAGATAGATAGATAGATAGATAGATAGATAGATAGATAGATAGACAAACATAGTTAGATAGATAGATAGATAGACAAACATAGTTAGATAGATAGATAGATAGACAAACATAGTTAGATAGATAGATAGATAGATAGATAGATAGATAGATAGATAGATAGATAGATAGATAGACAAACAGATAGATAGACAAACATAGATAGATAGATAGATAGATCGATAGATAGATAGATAAACAGATAGATAGATAGATAGATAGATAGATAGATAGATAGATAGATAGATAGATAGAATAGCCTAATGAGCAGTTTATTCTGAATAAGGAAAAACAGAATAAAGTGACATGAGCAACATAAACAATCGATCCGTACTTCTGGATGTTTTGTTGATCGACTTTCTAGGAGGTTTGTAAACACACCCTGCACATAACAGTGTGGAGCGAACATCCCGTTTGTTTGCCAGCACACACTGTATGTTGCTGAGGCTACTTGATATAACACTCAGATCGCACCTGTCAAATAACTGCGCCGGGTTGGGGGGGTATGTTCCCACCTTTACAACACACGACGACGACACAAGCGAAAACGCAACAGACTGAGGTGAAAACTAGCGTTTTAAACGTGCTCGCTTACCTGTCATAACTCCATCTACTGTAAGACATGCTCCTGTTGCTGCTGACTCCCTCCATGTCTCCGGGGGGAAGTGGTCTGGAGGGTGAGACAGCGAAATCAACGAGCGGATGCTCCTTCCACCGCTAATGCAAACACCAACTGAAGGAATCGGCGTTGAGTGAAAGGGCTCAGAGGCTGTGCAGAGCCAAACGCTTTCTTATGGGCTATACCACTGCACAGAGGGGGGTGAGGGGGAGGGGGGGTTGTCGAGAACTGACAGCTACGGTGCTGATTTAATTCATTCACAGTGTTGATTATTATTTTCACTGACAAAATCCTTGTCCTGTGTACCAACAGCCTCGTACTAACATCATCCTATTACACAGAGCGTGTATTAAAGTGGGATTTGTTTATCGTGATTATGGACATGTCCTGACGGCCTGAGAGCCAATAAGCAAACCCTGAACCTTTTCAGTCAATAGCTGATCAATGCAAAAATACAAATAGGTATGCTGTAGGAAATACTAAGTAAGCCCCTGTGTAGATATGTGCACTCTTATGAAGCCATTGGCCATGCCTCACACACAGGTCATTGTTTGTTGCATGCATGATGAGGCTGTAGCTTCTCTAAAATCATAGGTGTCTGCATAACTGTAATTGTGTGTAAACATGGAGATGCTTTAAAACTATCAACAGGTGAAGCAATCCAGGCAGGAAAGGCAGAGATGAGGGGAAATCCTCTTAAACTGCCATTTTAATACTATGTGAACCCCAGAAGCTGATATTTGATATATTTTATTTATTTAGGAGAAGGTGGAGAGTCTTTACCACAGCCAAGGTTTAAAAACACCTTAATTTTACTAACAACGATGTTTTTTTCCCCCATCTTCCTGTACGGACCAGTGAATCCAGATGTTGAAACTCCAGTTATGTAGCGTGATCACAGCCAAGGTTTTAATGTACAAATGCTGCAAATGCACATAGTCATCTGCATAAAGCACTCTCTAAAAACAAAATCACTAAGGTTTCAAAGCACAGTAAATGAAAATAAACTGAATCTTAGTAGTGGCACACACAAAAATTGCTAAGGAGCTTTGAAGCAGTTCATGATGACCTCACACTTTACTGGCACTCTTATGCTGCATGTTCTTCTTTAGTCACCCGTCCATTTGTCTTCATGTTATGTGTTCTATATCATACCCCCTAGTAGTTCAAGAAGAAGAAGATGTTTGTTGGGTTTATTAATCATTTTTATATTATTCTAGTATTCATCGAACTCTCCAGCTCTTGGGGGGAAGTCAGGGGATTGTTGAATTTGTACCTGTCAGTAATATTCAGAAAGCTAATACTACACCAAGTTTTGCTCTCATAGTACAGTAATATATACATTATATTATTTACATACATAAGTATGTATCATATAATTAAGGTGCAACTTAAAATAATGTGAATTGATGTAAAACTGGACTAACCAACAGCATTATAAAGAGATTGCAAAAAATATGATCAGATACTCTGAATAATAATGGGATAGTCCATGAATTTTTCAAATCCATCACGGATTGACTGCAGCACTCTCACTGACACAAGGCTCTGTATGTCAGGTTCAGCTCTTTGCAGCTTTTTGAATCTAAAAAATAAAAGATTCTACCCCATCTGGCTCAATGACAGATTTTATTTTAGCACCAAAAGCTAGACACATGGCAAAAGACACTGATATGGAATTAAAAGAATAAAACAGTATGATTTGGATGTACACTAGAATTTGACTTAAGAAGGGAAATGGGTGTTTCGGATCATCAGTTATATAATAAGTCATTTGTTTGGTTTAAAGCTCCTCTCTAAGGAGCAGATTTATTTCTAAAACTGCCTCCCACCTGACCTGACATTTTACACTGTGAGCATTTGGTGAACACCTCAAAATATATATATTCTCCATTATTAAGCCACAATAAGAAAAACATTCTTGATTACATCTGGGTGATGAATCCAATTTTTCAAATTTGGGCCAACAGTCTCCTTCAATTTAAAATAAGAGAATTAAAGATTCCTCTTTACATATATACACAGCTGGGCTGTGAACATGTATTCACTTATAAACATATAAAAATACTTGTCAACTAGTTTGATAAGAAAATAATGTATAAAAGTAGAGTAGAAACATTTAATCAAGTCCATTACTTCCATCATCATGATTTTCTTGTTTTATATTACAAGATGATGATATGAGAAACAAACTGCAGACTTCATTTTTATGCCCAAACAGAAGTATAGAAATGGAAAGGGATGGCAGAACAGTATTTTGCTGTCTGTGGCGATGATAGCTCCACAGGTGGCAGGTCCGGTGAGTTCATGTTTAATTGGAGATGGGGTTTTTTCATGATGTGCATCTAAATGCTTCCACTTGTCCTGGTGTTCCAACTGGCAGGTCATTGGGGAAAAAAAGTTGTATGACAGAATAATTCAAAGACACAAAACAAAGGCATTGTCACTGTGTTACTGGAATGACATAACAGTAATTTCATCTATATTGTAGACTAAATGTTTGACAGAAATGATGCATTACATTGGAATGATTTCAACTAAACTGAGTTTTGAAAGGATCTTGATTTGCAAATGGATTTGCTAACATTACTTTTCAAAAGTTGAGTATAGAGCATACAGTGTTCAGTGTTTTGATCCAAAATCATGTTAGTATTCAAAGCTACACGATGTGCTATCAATAATTTTCTCTTTGCTGCTTCTTAGAAATCTGAAACAATGTACTGCATGATGTCCAGCTTTGACTGAACCACCACCTTCGAGGAAAGAAATTCAGACAGATTTGCTACTTTCGGTACATTGAGGAGCTGGCAAAGGATAAGAGTCCTTCAAACTCTAAGACTTTTAAAATCTAATACAGTAGACACTCCATATGTAGCAATTGAGATGAAAGCAGAAATCACAGACAAAGTAAAGAATCCACTGTTCTACCACTGTAGCTTTAAGGTCCGTCTAGGCATTATATTTATATACATAATTATATATTCACTTTCATAGACGTAAAACCAAACTCAACCTCACGCACTGTACTGTGGTGATTTAATAGGTCATTAGAAATACACTTCCAAAATCACAACAAATGTCACTTATGTACAGTAGCAGATTAGCACATGGGAGTAACGGTGGATATGGCACAACATACACAAAGCTTCATTAGATAATCTCTCTGCTCTGGCCAGACACTGGAAACTAAAGAGAGTCATTAACATTCTGGATATATAGTTTTCATTCAATCTCGGTAGCAAGTACAAATATCACTACAAGGCAAGAGGAGTCCTTCAGAGTACAAAACATTAATTTGTCAGACTGATTTAGAAGGCAATGTTTAGTGTTGGGACTCTCATGTGAATTAGATTATGGCTGAAGGTAGAGTGGTGTTCAATTTTGGCATTGTCAGTTGTCCATAGTGATGTCCTGGGGACAGCAGTTCCTGGTCAAAGTATCTCAGAAAAGGCTGTCTGAAGTCATGCACGTGGAGAAGGCAGCGGTCAGTCATCCATTGAGGATGTGCTGTCAGGCAGAGTGGGTGGGGTGGTAGAGAGTAGCTGCATGAGTTACAGTGATAAGGCCGACTCAGACGATCACACAGTGGCAGCCGCTCTTGTCTTTCTCTTTTCTTGTGGGTTCTGGCGACGGTGGACATTCCTGTTCTTGGAATTTCCTAGGAGTTGGGAGAGAGACAACTATCAGGACAGACTGAACTGTGTGCTTCTGCAATGATTGCTTTTGTTTCATTTCAACAGAAACCAAAACAGGACAATTTGATCTTTTTAAAAAGCCTTTAGCTTTTCATATGATTGAAGGTGCATGGTTGAAGTACAGGTGGAAAACAGTGATGTGACATACATCCATGCAGAATTTAGTCTTATTTCTATTAAAATGTGATGACAGGGCCTGTTGCTCATGTTGCAAGGTATCACTATCATGAGATCTGATCAAATCACATCCACAGTCTTACTAAAGCAAATATCAGTTTTAAACTGATGATTAGAAACACCTAAAGATGTTTTAAGTTTGATTGTCAAATAAATAAATAAATAAATAAAGTCAAATCCTTAAATTTGATTATTGACTGTTTAATCATGATTTTATTTATTATTTTTAAAGGAGGAATTTATACTTTTGTCATGCAGGCAACAGCAGAGAAATGGTTGACAAATGAGAGAGAGAAACAGAGACTGAGAATTCAACAATGGTCCAGGAACTGAGTGTTCTGTTTATGGCCTAGGACACCAAGGTGCCACACTGAGTTGTGAAAAGTACCTTAATGTTCATCCTTTTAACGACTATATACCTTTGAAAACTCCTAAGTTAAGCTGTGGGAAAAATCCACATAAGGGCGCTATTTGAGATGCCTTTAGAAATCACCTACCTGATTACCCTAACCAGCTCGTGAAAAGCCTGGTCTACGTTCATACGGATTTTTGCTGAAGCCTCCATATATGTCACCTTTAACTGCCTGGCCAGCTGCTGGCCCTCGTCCTGGCTTACCTGAAGCAAGAGGAAGAAAAACAAATGGCTGAAATCTGAATGTAAATTAAAGTCTACATGTAAAAAGGACAGTCACTCAAAGCAAACCATGCTTTTATGAGACAGACACCAAATGTTTTAGTGTGCAAAGTAACATTTCCTGCAGCAAAATGAAACTATCAAACACAAATTCATTATTTGTGCAGGGGAAAGAGCTATAGTATTTACTGTAATACTGCTGTCATGCTAATGAGTGTTAGTGCATGACTTTTTTAGGTTCAGACTTTCACATCCAAGTGAAAGTGACCCTTAATACTGAAAGAAGAACTTTGTTACTTTCCAGTGTAGCTCCTTTGGTCAGCTAAAAGATACACTGACGCATGACAGTATTAATTATTTACAATTTTAGTTAAATTTTTCCAACACTGCTACTTCTCGCATTTTAATTTCCATCCACTTGTTCAAAAATGTCCCCTTACCAGGCTTTCTCCTGAGCCTTCACAATACCACCCACTATTGTTTTTGGCTCTATGGATCTCCTTCCCTTTCAACGCCACAAAAGAGCCAATTGTTACACTCATGTTCCATTTTTAATTGCATTTCATTTTTAATTTCTCAAGTGCAGACTTACTACACACTTAAATTAGCATGCAGAATGCATGTGGGACACAGCTGAAATCTGCCTCCACCCTCTCTGTGACAGCTGTGCATATAATCTGAGGCTGAATAAAAGCTGAATAAAGCTAAAAGTAAACAGGTCCTAGGTTAGATTAGGCTATACAGAGCAGCAAAGGATAACAAAGGCCCTAAAAATGTATGTGAAATACTGAGCAACCTTTGAATATTTGGGTTGATACATCGGCCTACCAGTTTTGGTGGTTATTATTATTATTACTATTCAGCACACTATTTTTTTATAGTATTCAAGTTATGGTTCAGCTATCCAATATAATGTCTTGAGGAAAAATGTAAAAAAAAAAAAAAAAAAAAATGCAGAAAAAGGAAAAACTGTCCCATTCATATTAATTAGCTAAATGTGCTTGTAAGATCCCTTTTCGCCATAAGGGGGTACTGTGGACTCACTGGAGTGAAGTGATGAGCGAATGCATACCAACAGCCAGAAAATTCATCATTCATCACACTCCCTTTTCTCTCCATCCATCCTTCCCTCCTAATACCACAGTTTCTACAGTCTCTCTTTTATTCTTTCACTCACATCCTGATGTATCTTAGCAGCTATGCTGCAGCTGCAACATTTGCGTCCACGTTCAAATATGCAAATGTGAATCTTCCAGGCTGGATGATTATCTCTCTCTTCATGATCAAACAGGGTGGATGTTTGTCAGTCAGTTGACGCATCTCTACAATCTGTCGGACTTACTTGTCTCTGTGATTCCAGATCTGCTTTGTTTCCTACGAGGATCATAGGGAACTCATCTCTGTCTTTGACCCGGAGAATCTGTCTTTGGAATTTGTAGATTTCTTCAAAGCTGTGAAACATATGGCATAAGATGTTATAGGGTCTTTTCTGAACAATCAGGAGACTGAACAGGTGTTTTTATGTGTCGATGCATATATCCCTCTAACGATGCATGTGAAGCCTCTAAGTGAAGTAGCTAAATGACACCCCCACACACAAACACACCCATTGCCTAAAAGTTAGGGACACTACCACTATAGATTGAATCATGGAACGTGTCGGCAAAGAAGTAAAAGTCAGTGACAGTATTGCAGAAACATAAAATGTTTGTCTGAGCCTCTGCGCTGTGCACTGACCTGACTGTTGTCCCACTGTAAAGTAAATGCCATGTGCACT